>NC_068359.1:5687794-5907794 GCF_020536995.1 Dreissena polymorpha | reverse complement strand
ATATCAGAGCCTTACCTTTAGAACGTTTTCATTGGCTGATTAATTTGAGGGAACAAGATAGTATCTTGTTCCCTCCATATAATCCGCGTCTGCGATTGGCCGATTATCTTGTGCGCACAATATAGCGATTGTGTTTTCCGCTCCAAAAATGAAACAGAAAGGTAAACACAATTTCTGTTTTCCTGTCTTTTTTTTATTTTTGGAGCAGAAAACGCAATTTCTGTTTTACTGTCTTTTTTGGGAACGGACAACACAACTTCTGTTTTCCCGTCTTTTTTATTTGTTTTTGGAGCAGAAAACACAATTTCTGTTTTCTTGTTGTTGTTTTTTTGGAACGGAAAACACAATTTCTGTTTTCCCGTCTTTTCTATTTGTTTTTGGAACAGAAAACACAATTTCTGTTTTTCTGTGTTTTTTTTGGACAGCAGATGTCACCTTAGTGCCACCGTAGGTTTCCGGGGTGGTCTCTGTTGAATACACTTAGGCTTCATGGTCGCTGTTAATATCAGCCCACAACCGACAGCAAATGGGAGAGGGGGGTAGGTATAGACGTCCATTGTAATTAACACCAATAGGCTAACTGTTTTTCATTACAAAAGATTTTGTTAATATTAATAGATCAGATACTGCATGTTTTTATAGCATGTACACGACTTGAATAATAGAAGTACGATCAAGTGCAAAGATTGATATGTACTTGTAACAATACATTTAAGCGTCTCAAACAAGACCGAATCAATAAATATAAAAGAATATTTCGTATTTAAATGTTGAATGAGGCATTGTTTTAAACGCAAATCCTATTTAATATAAATTGTCGCCATTGACTGTTCGTGAAAATAAATCGAAGATTGCTCTGTAAAAACGGACTAGCTAATTGAACATATTACATTATTTAACAGAAAATGAATCCTAAAAGAGCAAGGCTGCAAATATTACAATTGGGACTTGCCATTGGTAATATCGCTTTTTGTGCATTAACTATTGTTTACGAATGGAAGGTAACAGACATTGGACACAATGGCGCTTCGGATTCAAACAAAGTTGAACCGTGCGAAGCTTCACCTAAAGATTGTGAAGGTAAAGAACAGAAATCATCATCATCATCGCCATCTTAATCAAATCTTTACCACATCATCATTATCACCATCAATAATAATAATAATAATAATAATAATAATAATGATAATAATAATAATAATAGTGGTAGTAGTAGTTGTTGTATTCATGAAACATACAAATTTGCCAACTATAAGTTGTTAACTTAAATTTATTTGTCATCGATTCAACTTTTGGATTTGAGCACTTAAGAGACGTTAACGGTAGTTTTAGCGTTAAACGTGTTGTCAAACGAGTTCGTTAGCTTATTCAACAACAAACGCCGTTTCCTCTTACAACTTATATTTTGCGCGATCAAATCTCTTTGTTCACGGTTATAACGTTCTCCAAAATAGCGAGTAGCGTAAACAGAGGGGGTAATCACGCCATGATCTAAAGGAAGTCCAGATGGCGACGTCCGTGCCGAAACAGATATTCTCACCGTTGTATAACATTTATTCGGCATAGCTGTCTAACCCAGCTTTTCACCTAAGCTGACCTTTAATATAAAATTTCTCGCCGGTAGACCTGAAACTTTTCGAAGTAGAAAACGTGCAATCAACAAACAGTTTTCACATTTACATTTATGTACACTTGTGTATTGTCCTTTATAGTAATGTTAAGGTCTTAGACCGGACGGACTCGTATGTCATAAAGGAAAGAACAAACACAATATGATTGATCGAAAAAGGGCATTTATTGCAAAATGTCATAACATAGATGAAAATATAACATGTTTTTTCCTATACTGACATAATGGGCGGTAAAAACACGCCCGTAAAAACAGGCATAAAAACATGCATAATATGCATATTTACAAAAACATAATGATACAAGATAAAATGTTATAGAGTAACACAATCGTATAGAAATATAACTGTACATGTAACAAGAAATATCTTTAAAAAAAGATATACGGCGTTGATTGTGGTTGGAGTTTATAAAAAGGTAAAGAGTTCAATGAATGCGATCAAGTATAACGAATGTCTTTTTCTTTGCAGTTCTTAGCTGCATCACACGCAGTACGGGATGTTACGCGGAGTTTTTGCGGCTTATTTTACATTATTACATATGGCTGGTCATAAACCTGTAGATACAAAACAGAAAACCAAAAGAACAATGGAAGTGAAATTAAAACATATGAGTCTACCGGCCACACGCGAAGTATCCGTACATACTTTAAATATTTATACGCGCGTTCTTCGAACAAACCAGTTTTAGTGGTTTGTCGGGCATTGCTATTTGATTCGAGTAATAACAGTATCGAGAATCATCGCGATTATGCTTAATACATTAGTCAATATGGTGGAATAATTCTTGTTAAATTAATTAAAAATAATATTTATCATGGTATTGTTGAAAACACATTAAGAATCTATTATTGACATACCATTATTATATCGCTGGATATCTTCATTTAACATCTTTCTGGTCTAAAGAAAATTCCAGTTCACCTATTTCACGCTATAGCGTCTTTATTATATAACGATTATTTTACTGGCCGCGAACTCCGGTCAACACATAAGGAAGTCGTGAAGACCAAAGATCTATAGATAACACAGATTGGAAACTCTCGTCTTCGCGATAGCGATATGCGATCATATCTAACGGCGGACGCGGGTCACGTGACATTGATTTTGGATATGCCGGTGTTCCTGTAGATTCCTTCCTGTTCCAGCCAATCTCTTGCACGATGGTCACATTACATTCACCTCTGTGTTGGGCTCAGAACGGACTACTGATATGAAAGCGTCTCATTCATGTCATGATCATTCCAAGCGTTCATCATTGAGGTTACAGTATACTAAACAATCTCTTGCACGACGGTTACATTGCATTCACTGCTAAAAAGAAAACCATCTCATACCATGATATCTTATATCAGTCTTAATTAATTATTATAAAATTGATATGTTTTTTTATGTTAAGAAACCAACATACAAAAATACGTCGAAGCAATGCTTAACGTCACTCAATAAAAATATGTACAATTGTTTACATTTGTTAAGTGCGTGGAATGATTCCATCTGTGTAAATGGGCAATAAAATAGTTCCAAAGAGTTGCATTAAAACTCGCAAGTATTTGCACGATCTATCGTACATTTAAAAGTCATATTTTTTAATTTAATGCATGCGATCTTAAATATCCAATCAAATATACATTGAATGCGTTTGTTCGGTTTTAGCTATTTTATAGACAAAATGGCGTGCTGAGCCTTTCGCAGAGTTGTATGTGAGAGCAAGGAACGATAACTCTGCGTGGAGATTGTGGTCCAGCTACTGTCGGCCATTTTGTTATAAAGCAATCAACTCTTCTTCGTAATTAGCCGTTAATATTTTTTATCGTAGGATATTTTGAGCATGATCTGTTCTGTTTATATTATTTTGATATTGTTATTAACAATCTTAATGTGTTAATAAGTGTTTTTAGCGCTCGGTTGTCAGTTTGCAGAGCAATGAATGTCTGAAAGCGCAACGTTACGTTATCTATAGGTCTTTGTGAAGACGCAGCGATGACCTGTATAGAAACTCTGACATTCACACACACTAATCGCGAACTGACGAAAGTGTAGAATCTACGCACAAATTGTATTGATGTGAAGAGTTGAGTGTAAAACTGTTCTATCTATCATGCCTTTTCATAAGAGATAAAATTGTTTCATGCTGAACACGCAGTAAAACAGTGCTAGAAAGACGCGGCCATGTTTCCAATGTTTACCAGTAAAGTTCTTAGTACTTAAAAAACGAGTCGTACACATCTGTATTTTACCAAACAAAGAAAGAAACATTAAAAGAAAAGTCGTTTATGGATTTTAAATACAACTATTTCTGTGTTTGTATGCAGGAGATTGATATAATAAGTGAAACTCAGCAAAGATCACAAATTACATGGCAAACAGCTCACGCTAAGACATTTTGAGGAGGGTAAAGTCGAGATATAGAGCGAATATTACTACGAAATAAACGCTATTCACTTACTAAACACTAATTACTTAGTTACGGTTGCTATTGCAGGAACGTGATCGGCATTTAATAATTAATTAAAAGTAATATATAGTATAAAATGGCGACAATTGCCGGTTTCGGCACGGACGCGGCCATCTTGACTTCCTTTAGATCATCACGATATTACCCCCTCTGACAAACAACTCCATAATCATAAGATTGTAATATAAATAGCCCTTTCAGCAGGAAATAGGCAAAGTTCTTATTTTAAATATAGCTAAGTCTTTATCACATGTCATTACATCATTAAAATGGTATCTTGCATTCGATAACTGCAAATATTACTTTGTTCATGTTCATGTTTTTTGTGGGGGTATGCGGATACTTTGATAACAGATGGCACTTCGATAACAGAGAACCTTCAAAAGCCACGCGCGAGAGGAGATTTCTCCAGCTTTTATGCATTTATGTTCTGTTCATTCGGTTTTCACGGGACATTGTTTGGTCGAGTAAAGGTTTAGCACCTCGTATTGCGAAGAAAGAAATTCGCAGAAAAACGGTGGGTGATATTTAAAAACGATACAATTCTATTGATAATCAGCATGATTACGATGATCAGTACATATTTCAACAAAATAAAAATACTTGGGAATATACCAAGAACGTGCTGACTATTCGAAAATAAAAGTTCAATATATCTATTAATGCTACAACATGTTACATTTTAGTTTACTAAGGTATTTGAGAAAATTCAAATGTTTCAAGAGACGGATGCCAAATTTTCATTGACACTTCTTTAACCGATCATCTCAATGACAATGGCACTTCTATTCCCAATTAGTCGACACTGTTTACCAGATATAATATACTATTTTCAGTGAATCAGAAATGCACAATTTTCTGTGGAATACTGTTAAAGTAAGCAGGCAATGCATAAAAATGTATGTACTGAATTAAATTAAAAACGAATAACCGAAACACGGTCTTATCCCTTTGGAATATGATAATGATTTTGTATAAACGTGAAAGATTAATGTAAAACTAATTCGATATGTCTGATGAGTACCGTCTATATGACCATATATTTATCAGTTTTCGAGTCACCAAACGAGCAAAGTACACGAGCTTAAACAACTTTATCTAACGTCCCTTGTAGCGAAACGGTTGACCTAAAGCATTTATAATTATGTCCTAATAAAGGTTCTAAGGTCATTTACTTATTTATTAGATAGCATGTCATGAAACATCACTCTGCTAAAACTGCTTCATAAAAAAGATAAATATCAGAAGCGTTGTAGGTCCGAAATTCTTTTAACTCAACCAATAAAGTGATTTAGGGTCAGGTGAATCGCGCTTAGAGCTTACTTTATCATTGTGTAAAAGTAAGTGCTCCCTATAAGCAGAGCTCATGATAAAGAGGTTATTCAATTCTCTTATTAATTGTGTGGCTATGCATAAGTATCGTCTTAATGATGCTATTCTAATGAGCACCAACGACAAGGATTTTAGGAAGAACAAAGGAGTATTTGCCTCTTAAAGACCCCTTCGCTCCCGTTATCTAGAGCCAAGTAAAATTGAACACGATCGTGTTTATCCACATGATCCGTTGTATTTTCATCTCTCTGAATCTCAAGTTACCCCTAAAAAACAAGTTCATTATGTAGACAATGATTTCCAATCGTCACGTGAAATATATTTCTTCAGAAATAAGCATTTTAATCTTGTTTAAAAATTGCATTTATAATATAAATGTTATTAATTAATAGAAATGTGATTTTTGAAAACAAACAACGCCATTGGTTATATTTCACATGTGTTTGTAATTAAGTTATGCAAAGATTCCCAATGTGTCGCGCTTGACTCTGCACATTTATTCACACTTCAAAATGTTAAGTAAGAATAGCCATAATATATATAAATGCATTTCAGGTAGAAGCTAAAACTCGTTTATCAGAGTGCCCAATCCGTTGAAAGTCTCTGTTATCCGAAGTGTCCTTTATCGGGAATCAAAGTGTCTGCAACTTCATGAATACCACCTATTAAAACATGCCTTATATTCGTTTATATTTCATTGAATACTATCAAAATTTCAGAATTTGAAGCACAGTAATTACTCTACAATGTCTTGCAATATTTCTAAGTAGTTTTTATTTTGTATAAATGTTTACGGTTCATCCAGTTCACTCTGTTTTCCGACCGAATTTTCTCTTTTTTGGGGAAAAATCTTCCATTCTTCTGTTTTTTTTATTCCCAATATAAAAGGATACATCATTAATAAACTCGTCCATGTGCCAAAAAAATATTCTTTAGGATATAACTTAAAAAAAACTGAGGAATGTACCTCTCGCGCGTTGCTTTTGTTGTTTTCTGTTATCGAAGTCCATCTGTTATCAAAATATCCGCATTACCAGCGTGAACCTGAAAAAGAATGCGGTTTTATCATTCAGCATCCCCCGTACATCTGCTAAAAGGGCTTCTATACTTCTTATACATCATTTTTTTATTTAATAGCAGAATGAACCATAAGACAACCGTGGCCAGGTTATGAGGTTGACCAATTAATTAAAACAAAAACGCTCAAAATATTACATTTACTATGTGAATAAACGTTATTGGTGTATAACACGTCTTGAAACGTAATCTAATACAAATGTTTTCTTTTTTCAGCGAAGAACAAAATCTTTGACTATATTGTCGGCGGTATAGCATCTGCGGTGCTAGGCTTTATGTCTCCCTGGCTGAAGTGTGCCCAGAAACACCTAGTAAAAACATGCGGCGTAGAAATAGATGGAGACAAAACATTACTGGATTACCTTTTAATACTGTCCGCCATTCTGGAAGCAATTGCTGGTAAGAATAAAAGGATTTTCGGCGAAGCTGTATAAGCCATTTTTTTACCTTAGCCTGACCTTTGTAAACGACCAATCAATTTGAATATAAAATTTTCCGCCGGTAGAAACTTTTCGCAGTAGAAAACGTTCAATCTACAAACAGATTTCACATTAACATTTATATGTTATTCCATCCACTTTCCACTTTTGGGAAGTGTAGCGTAAGGGATACTACAGTTCGTTTAGCAACGTTGTTATTGCGTATTCAGCATAAAACAATTGTAGCTCTATCTATAATAATAAAGTTTGAGAGATAGAGCAGTTTTACACTCAATCCTCGATATAAATACAAAGTGTGTGCCCCTTTATATTTAGAAGAATGTCAGCGCCACAGCTTAAAGGCTGTTTTCTCATATTTGGTCATTACTACGATATTGCATTCTGTGCACTCAAAATTTTTAGATTATATAAGACTTATTGTTCAGTAACCTGATATACGCTTTGAAGAAAATATTAAAATTGTTGTCAAATTTGACCGTAAAACACGTAAATGTTTAAAGCTTTAAACAAGCCGTCATGTCAGCAGCGGATTTGTTACCTCACTTTAATGCATTGCATTCCAATCCGCAAGGTATCAAGATCGGTTTGAATGGCGCACCAAAGGGGTCGAAACTTTAACTTCTGCTGCAGCAGAAAAAAATGCTGCTCGAGCAGCAAATTACTGCCCGAGCAGCATATTTGCTGCTTGAGCAATATCTAGATGCTGATCGACCAGCAAAATCCCTGCCCGAGCAGCATTTTTTTATTAGGGATGTCTAGTATATTTATTTCTATATTTAGAATATTTCTTACAGAAATTTCTTTAAGCAAACAGCGCAGACCCTGATGAGACGCCGCGTCATGCGGCGTCTCATCTGGGTCTACGCTTTTTGCCAAGGCCTTTTTTCTAGACGCTAGGCATAAATGGGTTAACTTGTTACCTGCATCATGACTACAATCGTATAAACACCGCCATTTATTTATACCTGCTCTCAAATTGCTAAACGGCCATTCTGACATTACCTCTAATGTAAATTGGGCAGAATAATTATAGCAACGGAGTAACTAAGTGAACGTCGTCTATAAGAAGGATTGAGTAACTTAACTTACTGCCGTGATTAACTGTTGAACAGCTCAATCATGTAAACATACAATCATTTCACATTTCAGGTCTCCTGATGATGATTGCATTTTCAATATTCGCGTACTATACAGATGGACCTTACAGCAAAGGGTTCTGGTTGAGCATGGGAGCGTGGTTAAACTCACTGTTAATAATATGCGTATGTTATGGTTGGATGTGTCAACCAACAACAGTCCATCCTTAAAATTGATTATACATGCAAGTTTAGATTTAACAAAGTTATGAGTAACGTTGGCCATATTCTTTGAAAATATGAATTGTTAATGTGTACGTTTGATGTTAGCTGTATTATTTTTTTTTAAATATTTTTCTCTTTTTGCTAAAGATTTTTTACCCAGTTGTATTTATTCGATTTCACCTTAGCTGTGAAATATACAACTTTAAGTCTTAAGTCACAAACAAATGCATAAAATCTCGATTACCTATTTTATTATGAACTTTTCACAATAACGATTGGCGATATTTAAACGTTTACTAATTTCCGTTTACGTAATTTTTAAGAATGTTGTTAAACTTGTATATGTATAAAATATGCGGTATATGTATATAATATGCGGCTTTTTAACAACAACTACATATCTGTATTCTTGCGGCCACTATATGATTGACTCGATGTATTACGTTACAAATTCATGTTTTATCTTCGCGCTTGCATATGATTTCTTGTTTAAACCGAACCGATATTTTCTAATTCGAATACTAATTTCACATCAACAAAACCTTAAGCATAGACAATTATTTTATATTTATGTGACAAAAAGTCAATCTTGTACATTTAAACAAGTTGGTTTGTATTTATAATCCAGTTCCTTATTCCTTATTCAAGCCGAATTAGGAACTGGAATTTTTTAACTTAAACATTAATGAAATTGATTCAAAATAAACCGCATATAAATGAACATATTATTTATATATTGGTCGTATATGTAAAATTCTAATTGCAATACATTTCTACTAAGTTTTAAGTGATGATTATCCATTTCCTTATTCAGTGCGAATAAGGAATAAGGAACTGGTTCCTAATTCCTTATTCAAATCGAATAAAGAACTGGCTTTTTCATACTAAACAAACTATTAAAATGAACCAAAGAGACCAATAAATGAATGGAAATTATTGTAAATTTAGGTTGGGTATCAAAAACATTAACTGCAGTACATCAATACTATGTTTCATTTAATGATAACCCTGTTCCTTATTCGGATTGAAACATGAATAAGGAACTGGTTCCTTATTCCTTATTCCAATCGAATAAGGAACTGGCATTTTTTACTTTAAAATCAATCAAATTGATCCAATATTAACCACATATAAATGAACATATTATTAATATATTGGTTGTATATGTTAAATTCTAATTGCAATACATTTCTACTAAGTTTTAAGTGATGATTATCCAGTTCCTTATTCAGTTTGAATAAGGAACAAGGAACTGGTTCCTTATTCAAATCGAATAAGGAACTGGAATGTTCTTTCTATAATTTATAAATCAAAATGAACCAACGAGGCGAATAACTCAACGAAAATTATTGAATATGTTGGACGGGTATAAAATCATTGATTGCAGTGCATTTCTACTTTGTTGTGTTTAATTATAACAGAGTTGCAGAATAATAATAATAACAGAATAAGGAACTGGTATTTTCTTACTAAACAAATAAAATATATGAATTAAGAGACGCATAAATCAAGGAAAATCACTGTATATGTAGGTTGGGAATACAAAATATGTATTTATTACAGTATATTTCTTCTTAGTATTCTTGTGTAATGATAACATAGTGCCCGTTTCCGCGGCTGAATAAGGAAAGCGTAACTACCGGTAGTTGCAATATCTAAAGATATCACTTATAACCACCGAGAACAGTGCCATTGTGTCGGTTCTCACGACTTTTAATCGTGCGCCAATGTTGAAGGTGGCCGGATGTAACGTAGGCATCCTAAAGCGAGGTAACGCGCTTTCGGAGATAGAAAATCTATTGAAATTAAACCATCCAATTACAGCTATGTAAGTTTTGGTTTTTAATTGAAAAAAAAAACAACACAAAAACAACAGCAGCAACAACGTAATACAGAGGAATTTCGATGAAACTTTCCAGTCTAATACAGGCACCGTGGCAGCTACTTCAGGTTCAGTCCCGCTTTATTGTGACATCAGTGACGTCGCACTGATGCCAACTCTGTCCGGAATATTGGCATTCGTCTTGTGCCGAGGTTGAAAGTCGCCGAATGTACCGTCGGTCTGCATGAGCGAGAAAACGCGTATTCGCACTAAAAATATATTAGATGAAAACATACTGTTACAGCTAGGATGCGCGCTTTTTCGTTGCAATTATAATATAAAATATTGAAGCATTTCCATGAAACTTTTCAGTCTTATAGAGGCACTTGGACCGCTGCTTCCGGTGCAGTCTTTCTTTTATGAGGCGTGTTGAAATCATTTTGCATTCTTAATCATATCCCTTCGTAACAGTTTTCGTATGAAAACGGAACAAGATATCTAAAACATGTTTAGTTTTCAGCTAGTATATAGTCTTGAAACTATATAGTCGTTTTGGGGGAAAAGGGGGAATTTTAGAAGATCAACAAAAAAGGATTTATTACCATGTACCAACCATTTAACACTTATAATTGCTACATGTCAATATAATTTTTATTGCAGGGGGAATGTTAGCTGGAATAGAGCAAAAAAGTATACTATTTTATGAAAAAAGTCAAGCGAGGGCCCTGGAATATGACGTCTGTTTTCAGTTAAATTTTCAGATAAGTTGAATTATGAGTAAATGTGCTCATGTTTACCCAACGCATGTAGCAGTATTCGATTTAGAGTTTGCTCTTGAAATATTGTTGTATTCTATAAAACTTGTAATTTGGATTGCAAATTTTCACATGTTCAAGGCCAAAAAAGCATCAGATGTGACTTCAAAGAACGTATTTTGTGTTGTTATGCATACATTTACCATGTGTCCCTTTAGAAAGTTGCTTAAAAATCCCAGTTGTTTGCATAAGAAGACTATAGCATAGTTGGGTCATCTTTTAGTTATTTTTCCATTCGGACGCTTTAATAACCGCTGCCAGTGGGTGTACAAGAAATGTCATAACTTTATGAATTTAAGGGATATTCAATTGTTTTTTTCTGTTTTGTTAACAGGAAGACTTAATATATCGGGAAACTTAAAGGTTTTTAATATTGAATTTATTTATAAAAAGATTGTTGCATTGCTGGTATATTTTTTTCTTTTTTAGGCAAAGTGAAAACATGTTTTTTTCTTTTTTATTGTCATTTTAGGGATATTCTTTCATTCTGAATAAAAACAAGTTTTCACATTAATCTGACGTTCAGCAATTTAAGCTTGGTGATGTCATTATCAACGGGAAATATGAAGTCATCACATCTTTTCGCGGAAGTCACGAATCAAAATCGGCACTTTAATTGGTTTTTAATTATAGTTTATTATTGTCCTGTTCACAAAATATTCTATTTTAGCTGCCTTATCAGTATAGATAAGGACATGTGGTTTGGTTGTATAATGTCGTAATTAGCGATAGCAAAGGTTTAAACTTCTTCCCAAGCACACTAAATCTAGCCCCAGGCCCTCAGCGCCTACAACGCTTTGATTATTACTACTTTTATTTAAAAACGCTTTCAAGCTAAATAAAAAATCTTTAGTGGAAAATGAGTTTTGTGATTTTAAATGAACTAGCACAGGAGATTTTCATCAGCGAAAATGTGTAAGATAAACGTAAGAACATGGAAGAGGTTTTTTTTATTGAAAAGTGCATATCTGCTTTTGTTTATTTTATTTTATTTTTAAATAACAATTTAATGGTAAAATCAAAGTCTATTTCCTTAAAAAAAAGTTTTTGTGTTATTCACAATATTACTTAACTGATTTATTTTTTATTGTATTTTCTTAATTAAATATTAATTAACGATAAATATTATTAACATGACAGATATGGATAGTATTATTAAATAGTTCCTATAATGCTCGATACATTCCATAAACGTGTTAATTTCTTTGTAAACTTTTCACTTTAAATTTTAGATTTAAAATAAACACTTTAAACTCGAACAAAATAAGTGATGTTTTTCTTCGTTAATTACGGATTGTCAATTTAAGCAAGATCATGGCTTTTAAAAAGCATCTGCGATCAAGGCACGAAAGCATTCCCTCAGTGTAAGACGATGTCCCAAGGGTAGATTAAATGTGTGAATTGGTATGTCTGTGACACCACATTCTGCACATGTGTAAATCCCGTCATTATGATAAGATACCATGTGTCACCTTCAAATAACATGTAAAATAACAATCAAGGCCTAATTCATGCTGAGTTTTATGACTCTTAAAAATGCAAATGAACCTTGTTTCTATCACCAAATAAGTGATAAAAAAGAATAAAAAAAGAACTATTATGTGATGATCAAATTATTTAAATATTCAAATATATTGAATGTAATCGTTTCACGTTTCACCTTTTACTGTTCGGGTACCTTTAAAAACATATAGGTCCCTGTTCAGTTATTCAGTACCGTCATGGCGGCGCGTGCGAGTATTAAGGGGCGGTAATCCGGGAGTTATCGATATCTGGGATTTTCAATAGAACGAATCATAGTGTTTATTATCAGAACTAGTTTTGGGTATTTTGCATCAACAGGTCTTGTATTGAATTTAATTTATTAAAATGTATATACATTAATGGTTAAGTAGCTCGATAACGTTGTCCTAAAGTTTCACCGAAAATCGTTGTGAGTTTAAAATTCGTGACGATTCTAATATATATCGGGCCTTAAAGAATAAAAATAATTAAGCATCCAAATTGACACCGTTAAAAGATAACATCATGCAAATTAGCACTAGTTTGACACCAAGAGAAAAGTGTGGATATTCGCGATGTAAAAGTTAACAAATACGAATAAGAGCACCGCATAACGGGTGCCAACGCTCGGCTGCGGGTGCAGTTTTCAATAAATGAAAGCTTGTCAGAATTTGTTTTTAGAGGTCACAGTGACCTTGAACTTTGACCTAGTGACCCCAACATGGGTGTGGCGTGTAGAACTCATCAAAGTGCAGCTACATATGAAGTTTCAAAGTTGTAGGAGAATGCACTCTCATTTTAGAACCAAAGTTTAAAAGGTTAACAAAGGTTAACAAACTGATAAGGTTTTTTTTTAACACGACGAGATGGCTATGACAATACCTCGGGTTTTCTCCGAAAACAGCCAAGCTCAAAATGATATATTTCACAATCGATGCCTTCTCAATTAATACTGTAACACATGTGCGTTGATTTTAGGCATGGCATATTCAACACATGTTAATTTTAAGTGAATCTTCAAGTACATAATTTACTTGGAGAAAAAATTGCTACCTACCTACCTATCTACCCAGCCCTATTTTACGTGAGTCGAACAAGGGAGACATACACATATTTATTTTTGGCCAAACTAGGCCTTCCTGACACATTTAACCAATACAGAACTTTTCCCTGCAGTCAAATGAAGAACATCAGTGAACATCTCCCGTTGACAGTTTAATGAAAAAGGTTGAACAAATAATAGATTGAATCTAACACTTGGAAACGTCGTTTTTGTGAGCAAAATTGTCTCGGTTGAAAAGAAAAAAAGAACAGATAGCATAGCATTATAAATATACACTACCGTTAATTAAGGCGATTAAAAGGGAACTACTTTTTTGTATATATATATTACCCATGGATGAATACGAACTTCTGCTTTACGACGCAAACATATACCGATGGAACTAATCGTTGGTTAAATGCAAAGCGAAAGCCCGCCAAATTAAAATATACATAAAGTGAAACTTAACTTGCATGAGCAGGAGATTATTCTCATCGTCCCTTAAAGGTCTTTTATGTAATAGTTGTTATAAAAATAAGTTGTTATAATGTACTGTAATCGTTGAAAACGCATTAATAACGTATAATTGAAATACCATGTGTGCATGATAATAATAATAACATACGCCGAATATTTTCGTTTAAGATGTTTCTTGTAAAAATATAATTCCAATTTACGATTCACGAATCAACTAATTGAACGACAGCTTGTTTAAAACATGCCAAATAAAACTTCAAGAACTGCATCAGAGATGTAAATAAAAAAGCATACGGTTAAAGTTGAATTATAGGTATACATTTATATCAACTTATAGGGTATGATTTTGTATAATTCAATATAAATAATTTGTTTACTTACACTAAATTATCGGCGATATGCTTTTGTTTACATTACACTGTGTGCAAACATGCAAACGACTGGGTGGGGTAACGACCTAGCAATACTACCAACTGACCCACGATCCTACGATTTTCGTCTGAGAACAACAGTTACCTCTCGACAACGGTCACTTTGGTCATTTTTCTTGACTGGCCTTTGTTCTCAGGTTGGATTGTATAAACAATCCCACTTCCTGTATGAAGAGTTGTTATAAAGTCGAAAGCGTCCTGATTTTGAATATGAAAAAAATGTGCTCCAAAATATAACTAGTCTTCAGAAGTCTGAGACCTTGGCAACCATATACCATTTTATCTCGACCTTTGGATTTCACGGTGCCTATACCACGTGACTTTTTAAGATCTGTGTGGGGAGTAAAATATCAACAAAAGCGCGACGAAGGTAAGATTTTTAAGGATAACTTTTTTTAATATGTCACCATTTTTAATGGGATAAAGTGGAGAGCCCGCTCATTCATGAGAGTTTTCTATAGGTATCATGATTTTATAAAACAAATAAGTATTTTTTCAGTAAAGTGCAACCGCGCGTTTGAACAGTAAGAAAAGGGTAGGATCAGTGTGGGGACATTTTTTGTTACACAAAAACATCACCTCTGGTGCAATTAAGTAATAAATTTTATGAGCGGAGCTTACACTACCATTTTGCATCCATTTTCAGGTTTCTGTTATTTATTTACGAAACAAAATTCAAGAAAACTATTCTTACAGTAATATGATCTGTGTGGTATACGTTTTTCAACCGATCTGTGTGGTATACTGTTTTTAAGTTTTTCAGTTCTATTTAGTTGTTTAAAAAAATGCTTGTCAACAATGTATTTGAAACGGGATTTTTAAATGCGTTAGCATGTAAAACACATAATGGCTTTATACTACGCTTGCACCGCTTGTTGAACTAATACATAATTATGATTTACGGGCATGCTGTACAATCCCCATTATAATATTAAAATCTTACGCTGGAGCATCTTAAATCGATGACAAGTCCATGCTTACCTTAAATAAGTGTACACTTTATGTTATTGTATCAAATTCCATTTTTATTTTGGCGCCAAACACTACTGTCAGGTGAAGTAATGTATCGTATATTATTTTTGATATTATATTTGCTTTAAGGTAAGGCTCAATGCTCCGAATGCGGAAAAATGTCGAAGACCAGAGCTGGATTATTGCGCCACATTAGGGGACACGCTAACTCTGGAAACTATAACTGCTGTGGGAAAGCATTTCATGTAAGATTAAATACCTTAAAAATAGTTACATTTTTATACAGTTATGCTAACAAACAGATGAACGGATTTTCTTGAAACAACACAAATATACAATATATCTCATCTCTCAGGTTATCATATATTTTGAAATAACTTAATAATCGTCAAATCGTTTGAAATTTAAAACTAACGAACGCGTGTCCTCAGATACTAACATTTTTGAAATAGCGTGTTTACGCATTGAAATGTCACGTGAATAAAATATGTTTTTTTTTCTCAGGATGCCTACAATCTTAGAAGGCTTCAACGAACAAAGGACCCCAAAGTCACGTGTGTGTACAGTGCGGCAGGAGCTTTGCGGACAAGTACCTACTGGTGGCTAGAGAGAAAAGTGCAAAAAAGAGGGATTGGTGAAATGTTACCAGTGTGGGTTGGCAGTTAGGAGTGAGAATGACCTCAGAGAGCACGTCAATACCCACATGCATGACAAGTGTTACAGTAGTGAGGAGTGTTTCAAAACGTACAAACGCAGAACAAACCTTTCTCGATGCGTGAGGACTTCACATAAATCCGTGAATACTGATTAAACATCATAATAGTTTACAGTTTGTCTGTGTAACTTCATTATCGTTTTACGTTATTTTATTCGTTGTTTTACTTTTCCTTTACTTTTCAAAATGATTCTAAAGTTATCCGAATTTGATTAATTTTTAGGTTTCGTTTAGTTCGTTTGTGTGTTTGAAATCATTCTCAAATAATTGTGCAATAATTTTGATTTACGTTATTCATTAATATATCGCATCTGTGGTTTGTATTATCGAATCTGTGATTCTTTTTTAATTATAACTTGATTAAAGTTTTGCGATGTTTTTTCGTTGGTTTCAATTTTAAATACCGCTGTCACGAGCTAGTTCGATAATCATAAGCAGCCAGCGTTTCTAATACTAGGGATTTTCACGATTGCTTTACATAATTAACTGCCTGCTTATAATTACTCTAGGCCGTGGTAATTGACAGTAAACAATGTATGCAATGTGGTTGTGTATACAATACAATACTCCTTAATTCGAAATACGTCTTGACATTCTTCAGAGCTGCATCCATCCACAACACAAGAGGAGAATCGTACATATATAATCATATAATATAATATTTATTCATTTACTTTTTATATTCTCTTCAAAATAATTAACGCTAAAGATAAGCATACACTTGTTACACTGAATACAACGACAATTTATAACATGACATTATCACCAACACATGGCGAATGATTGTCAATATCTATACTATGTAATAAACTAATGCAATAATATAAATTCCATATATGAAATAAAACACACAAACACACACATATATATATGTTTCTACTATGACCAGTATTTTGTTTTTAATAAACATACCGTTTACCTTAAACTTTAAATAACAACAAAATGACAAGACAATACGTCTGGTGGATTCTGTTTTATCGGTTTGTATTCCAAATTTGATTTTAAAACATACGTATAACTAAGGAAAGAACATGCCTTTGCTTTTTGTCAACCTGTGTAATATTTGACACAATATCTATTGCAGAATTTGTGTCAGAATTAAAATGTCCATTGTGTTCGTCTATCCGCATTCTTATTGTTGGCAACAGTTTGCTATCGTTTCGTCTCGCCCGCTCCCACCTTACTCCTAGTGTCCCCTTCTGTATAGCATTCCTGTCTCGTGAAACTGTTTCCTCTATTTTTTCTTCCCTTAACCCTTGTCCGCTCACTAGTGCCAAATAGGTGATTACTGAAATGAATGAATTTTTAAATAATAATAATACATCTACTACTACTACTACTACTACTACTACTACTACTACTACTAGTAGTAGTAGTAGTAGTAGTAGTAGTAGTAGTAGTAGTAGTAGTAGCAGTATTAGTAGTAGTAGTAGTAGCAGTGGTAGTAGTAATAGTAGTAGTAGTAATTGTTGTATTGGAATAATTGAAATTAATTAAAATATATATATATATATCGTTATTATCTCAATTTATCCGTAAATTGTAGAAACACGGATTCCACACAGATCCTTCTAAACACGTATACCACACAGATCATATTATTGTTAGCATATTTTTCTTGATTTTGTTTTCATAAATATATGAAAGAAACCTGAAAAAAGAATGCAAAATGACATAGTGTAAGCTCCGCCCATAAAGTTTATTGCTTTATTTCACGAGAGGTGATGTTTCTGTGTCATAATAAAATAATGTCCCCACACTGATCGTTCCTTTTTCTAACCGTTCAAACGCGCGGTTGCAATTTTCTGAAAAAAATATTCATTTGTTTTATAAAATCATGATACCTATAGAAAACTCTCATGAATGAGCGGGTTCTCCACTTTATCCCATTGAAAATGATGACATATTAAAAAAGTTATCCTTAGAAATGTTACCTTTGTCGTGATTTTGTTGACATTTAACTCCCCACACAGATCTTAAAAAGTCACGTGGTATAGGCACCGTGGATTTGGTGTCCTGCCAGTTACTTATTACTCTCCACCAGTCGCTTATAGAACCCAGTTTCATACAGAAAATTATCTCTTGACACTTTCATCCCATGAATTTTGGAGAGAAAAAAATGCAGACATTGAAAAGCTGAGTTGGCTTGCGACCCATTACGGCCCTACACAAAAATAATTGTCATGTTCTTTGAATTATTCAATGTAAATCATACAAACACTTGTTGGATCTGTTTTGCGTTTGGTTTGTAAAACATTTCCATGGCACTGTATATTATGGAATTGATGAAGTAACTCAAAAGAGCCTTTAACGTTTTGGTAAATTGAAAAACAAAAAAAAATTTGTTTCAAATTCGAAAATTTTCGTTCTAGTTATGAAAGGCTAATAGTTAAGAGCGTTTATTTCCACATGCATACGGCTTTAAGCCCTTGCAATTGAGTACACACATATTACAACAAAGTATATACACAGATGGTCAATAACATACAGAATTTTTAACAGAACTTAGATGAAAGTCTTAATACAAAAATTTGTATACACTTTATCGTATTTTGTATTTTTATATTAAATAGATAAATACATCTAAGCACACGGAGAGAAGCTATTGATAATAATAAGTCAGCTCTCAATTTAAAACCTTTAAAAACAAAAATAGATAGATTTCGTACACTTTTTGTATTGTCAGTCTGTAAGACGTCAATAAACTTGATCATGTTTGTGTTCTTCTAGTAATATTTATTTGTATACTTCTTACGTAAATAAACATCGGGCGTTCAAGTAAATCAAAGTACTGACAGTACTGGTGTGACGATGCGTTTGAAGAGGATGGATATATGCTTGAATGAAAAAAGAGAAACAAATGGGGGTCACCAGTGAAAACGAAAAGTTCCTGCTTTATAATCAAGGGTACCCCCTTTTTCCAGAAACGCCATACTGAATTTGAGATTTTTATATGTGAGCATAAAGATGAGCTAAATGTTAAAAAATATTATAAATAGATAAAAAAAAGAGGAAAAGCCTATAATAAACTAATAAACATTTTAACATACATTTATTTCATATATCATGTATGACATGTAGTCAAATCAGGGCAGTAAGAATTGCTAACCTACTTTGAAATTGCACGTGAAATGCGTTCTTCTATAAATAAGACTTGAAAATGTTTCAGGGAATTAAGAACATTAAAAATTAAGTAACAAGGCACGTTTTATCATTCAATCATACACGTTTAAAAGAAAATAGATTTATCAATGAGAAGTGATACTAGTGATAACATTACACTTATTATGACAAACAAAACAAATACACGTACATGATTATCATGGTAGTTTTTTGAAAAATTTCTGCAGGATGGAATTAGTGTCTTCAAAAGACGCTTGATATTGGTGACCCTGGGCTGACCGTCAGATTTATTCATTGTGAAGATGTTATTGAGACCGTCGCATTTAAAGATCATTTTAAGATGCATAAGGTTGAGTCTAGAGCCAGCTATAATATTTATGTTGTTGCAGCATTAAATACATGATTGTAAACAAGAGCACTCAGTGACTGCAAATTCCTATCTTGTTTCTGGGTTGAATTTGAGTCCATAATCTGTCTGGTTTCATTTTCCTCCAGCACAGGTAATCAGCATATCACTGAAATGATAACACCATTGTTCCTTTGAAGTTGATATTTTCCTAGTAGTTTTATTCAGGCAGACATAAGAACTTCACAAAGTTTCAGTCGAAGAAAATTATTCATCATTGCAAATTGCGTAAGAATAATTTTAACCATTTTTATTTTTTTTAATAACAATATTTGGTATTTTCTTATTTATTTTGATTCAATAAGCCTTTTCAAAGTTTTTTTCTATAAATTGACAACATTTTCTTCGTGTTATTCAACAAAATAATCATATACAAATGTCAAATACACAAGCACTTGGATACATTCTTCATCCAAATGTTAATAATACCAAATACATGTATTGTCCCTACTGGATATGAAACTTACTATTAATGTTACATTTTATTTATTACTTAAAACACTGGTTCTACATTAACAATCACATAAATCAGTGAAATACCTACTTCATTAAGCATCTTATAAGCCTGTCTGCTACAAAGGAGATAGTTGAAACTTGATGAATGGTCCTTCCCGCATGTATTTCCATTTTCTTTAAGTTCAACTTATCATTGGAACATTCAGTGGACAAAAAGTAATTAACGCTTCCTGGACCACCAATTTTGTTGACCATTGCTGAAAAGATAATAAATATGCAGCATTTTAATTTGGATAACCAAAATACCTAATTTCGGTGATCACACAAGTAGCAGTCATTGAGATTTAACCAAAACCTTTTTCCCGATATATATCATGATCATGCAAAAACATATCATAAACGATTTGTATATACTCTGCATCATCAGATTGTTATATTTTAAACCAGTGCTTTAAAACACAGATGATGTTTGTAAGGAAACAGTAATACTGAACATTTACCATGCTCTAAAATATCAATTATAGTCATCTTTTGACGAGTTAAAAACATGAAAGTTATAAAGCGTTGCAACGTGAAACGATTGAATAATAATATAATAATGAAAGTTCTGTTGTTGTCATTATATTTTGTGACACTACGAGGATTGCTTATATACAGTATACACTCCAACAATAGTAGTATAAGCATGGGTGGCCGATTGGTCTAAGCGATATACTTGTACTTCGGGGTCAGTTGTTCGAGTCCAGTTCAGGGTTATTTTTTTTTCTTTCTTAAATTTTACTCTTGTTTGTCACTTGAGCTTTTTTTGTCCACATGTTTACATTTATCAATATAAAGCATTAATTACAAACTTCAATTTATGCCAAAATCTGTGAAAAGGTCCCTCTAAAAGCTCTGTTGCAATTCTATTGTTGCAATACATATTGTATCCTGTCGTATACCCCAAACACCTCAGATTGAATATCTTATGGTCGCTTTGGCTCTGTCGGGTCGGGTCCCCATTTCATCCACGTGCTTAAGCTAACCATGGTCCAACATAAAGTTTAAGCAACTTTCTAATCGCAAAAACAGACAAACCTATGAAGCGGTACAAGAACGAGGAGACATTATGGTGTAGAAACACTTATCATGGCTTTGTCCGATGAATTATGTAGGTCCGCAAACAAAATGAGCGCTACACGGACATGCATTCTTTCAGTTAGGAAACCGTGGGCGTCCGAAAATTGAAGTAAGACCTGAACACAAACAAAGATGGAGGCCCTGAAAACAGACCAACCAGGTTTTCGAAGGAATACTCATACGAATTTGCGCCAGCACTTACCTTTGTTTAGCAAGCCTTTCTGTCCCCACGTCTGTCTGGAGGCATTCCACCAAATGTACAAACTCAAAAAGGGCGACCTGTATCAATATAGCGAATTAACTATTTCCCTGACATGTTTTTGCTTGTCAGGGAAAAACATTGTCCATATTCAGATCACATGTCACATGTCACATAAACCAGCAAAACATATACGCTAATGAGTCACGTGGATTTAAAAAAGCGATCAATTGAAAGCCAGCTGATTCTAAGGCTTCTGAAACTCACATCGGCACTTAACGAAGGAACGCTGATTGATGCTACCGGGTATTCTGTAAGACGTCAGCAAGCATTCGATTTGGTTCCACATTACCACATGATTGCCAAATTATATATTTTCTGATCCGCGGCCTGAATTAGTAAAGAGCTTATTTTCCAACGAAGCCGACCGTTTTTTGTTACAAGTAACAAAACACATATCTCTCAAGTCACATCCGGTGCACCGCAAAGCCGTGTCATGGGACCTATTGCTAATCGTGTATATCAACGACAGTCCGGCGAAAGTCTCGTCCACCCGCAACAATAATTAATTCTCTTTTGATCCTTCCCCACTAGTTCACGAGGCCACTTTTGCAATTCGTCTTCCCAATAGGCATCTCATTGGACTATTAAATCATGCGCGCACAACCAGTATTCTGAAAGGTTTCATGGGAGAGCTGTCAACTTCACCGTAGAGGGAGAAAAAACTGTTTAACTTCTGTTAAACCATGTAAAATGCGTGCTTCACGTATATCTTGTTGCATACACTACTGTTTGACTGTGAATATGAACTGAAGAAAACTGCTTAGCTGGTAAATTGTTTAGTGGAATTTAACCAACGACACTTTAATCGATTATACCTGTTATCTGAAACTAATCAGGTGGATACGCGAAGAACCAAGAAATGTCAAGTCGCTGTTTGCTTAAATGATGTTAAGTATTCGTCGTCTTTGGTATTAAATTAACATTATTTCTCAAAATATGTTGATAATAAAATGTTTTAAACACCCACTACGTTATTGTAGGCCTACGAATCATTAAAAATCGATCCATGTTTTTCGTACCCTGTAGGTTACTTTACACTAGTTCGGATTCCCATAGGGTCTATTATAAAACTGACCACTTTCAAAGCACTTATGTCATGAAAGGGCAAAGCGGCTGCCTTTGAAAAGGGCAGCGTGGCGATAATTCACTTTGAAAGGCGCAGGGTGGCGAAACAAAACAAGGGCATGGCGATTCGCCACGCTAAAACGGCCTGGGAAAAACACTAAATAACAAGCTAAGATTGAAATGTTAGCCAAATATACATAATTACATATGTGGTTGTGTGTGTGTGTTACAATACTATATTGTATTGTTAAGACATATGTATTTCTTATTTTTATCATGTTAAAGTTATCCAAATATATATGTTATTTCATAGTTGAGTAGCATTTTAACGCCTCGTTTCGACAGCAACATACCTGAAGATAAAGGCAAAAGAAACATTTTTCAAAAAGAATTAACTAATAAGGATAATATAATACTGTAGTAAACAATGTCTGAAAAACAAAGACAAAAGAAACATTTTTCAAATGGAATTAAGTTTAATGAAGATAACATAATACTAAAGTAAACAATATCACTTGATTATATAGAGTATTGACCAACATATTCATACATGCCATACGTCCCGATCTCGGCGGGACAGTCCCGCTTTTGGGCCCTTTGTCCCGCCGTCCCGCCATAAGACGATTTGTCCCGACATTCGTAAAAAACGATGTAAGGTGTTTAGGTTCCCAATAAAATTCGCTATTCAAGCTCTGTTTCACTAACACTTAACACCGCTAATCCCTTTATTGCCCTCCAATTAACAATCCGATTCTACTTATCGTGTGTACCAGTGTTGTTTATGACACCTTATCAGCGATTTATCGGCTAATTATTGATTTCATCAGGCATTCACACCATGGTGGTCTTCAAGATAGTGGTAATTGCTATCGATAGTTTTATTATAATGAAATAAATGTTGAAAATGTGTTTATTTTGTATTTGTTTGAAACGGTTTACAAAACAATTGTTTTGTAAAATTAACGCTACGTCATAAATGAGTCTTTTACATTCAATGTTTAGTTCCAATATAGCGGGATAATCCGATTGTGCAATATACCAAAATCGCAACAAACAGTCCAATAAGTGATACCCATCCTGTCTAGTGTAATTGTAATAAAAACAACGAGGTGCTATGCATGACAGTTTGACCCTACTCCAATTAAGCCGCGGCAATTGACAAGTAACAAACTGCGCATGGACACATGCTTAAAAAAACATCGCAACAAACAGTAAAAGAGTTACCCATCTTGTCTTGTGTTATTGTAATAAAAACAACGTGTTGTTATTCATGACAGTTTGACACTACCCCAATACAGCGCCTGACAATTCACAATTCAGTTTAATCTGTGTATACAGGAAAAAAACAAAATACGGAAATGTGTAAGGCCGCGCATTCCGTGTGTAACTGATGTAACTGTTCGGTAGATAGTGTACTGTAACCCGTACTTTCAGTCAACTGGATAGCCTCCCCTGCGTTAATGTTTGCCATTGATATTAATATAATGAGTATTGTTGTCGTAATGTTCTAGATTTTGTACTCTTAAACAGATGAATATTATCTTCGTTGTTTGTTATTGTCTTATTTAATAAAACTGTTATTGTTATGTTTAAGATTTCATGCTTCATATCAGATGTTTTATGTCTTGAATAAAAGTATCAAGAGTTTTTGTTAGTACTATACTGACTATAGTAAACGTGGAATGATAGATCGTTTTAGGTGTCCTGCTTTTTGGTCAAATGTCCCGACAATTTTTTATGGAATGTCCCGCTTTGGACCTAAAAAATTATGGCATGTATGAACATATTTACAACAATTTATTCCAATTATAAATGAGGCCAAAAAAGCCTGGTACCACTGGGGGCTGACGAGGTCAAATCGTAGCCCATTTCTCTACGACGTCGGATATATGTTTAACTACAAAGCATCGTAACGCCTTATTTTGACGATGACGACATACCTAAAGAAAAAGACAAAAGAAACATTTTTTAAATGGAATTAAGTTGAATGAAGATAACATAATGCTATAGTAAACAATATTCTTGATTATATAGAGTATTGATCAACATATTTACAACAATTTTATTCAAATTATAAATGGGGCCAAAAAAGCCTGGTGCTTTGGCCAAATGCGCATGAAATTGAGGCGGAAAAAAACGGGACCGAAAAAGCTTGGTGCCTAAAGAGCGGACACCTCCCTGTACATCACAACCCAGGAACATTAAGAAATAAATGCTACTGTCTTATTCTATTTAAGCAATAATTTCATTTTATTTTTGACTCTGATTGAAGACAGGTTAAGATTTCTTTACAATTGTATTTCCAAGTAAACTAAACCTGAGTTTGTATCAAACTTATTACCAACTCTATAGGCCACATTTATGTCTCAATTGTGGTGAAACTTTGTCAGAATGTTTATATATATATCTAGGCTGAGTGAGAATCTGGATAACAAGCATCCAAAAACTAGGTCACCAGGTCAAATCTTACAAAAGAGCTGGTTACCTTTTTATCACTCTAGGAGACACATTAATGACTGCCTCATGTCGTTCCTGTTTAGACCTTTAGGTAAATTTTAATAAGTTGTTATTAGCTAGATACAGAAAAAAAGAGCAGCAAAATATGTAAATAATACTACACAACTCTACACAATATCTCTTTAGAATCCATAAGTACTTATCAATTTACGCCATATATATGCTACTCATACATACGCAAATACTACATCATTCATTTATATGATTTGCAGATTTAAAATAAATTTCATGGGAGAGCCAGTTACTGTGGCATCATGAGACATAAGACTTTATTTTTTCTTTATAATCTCAATTATCTTTGTGCAAGTCTTCGATTTACAAGCCTTATGAATTTATATTATATGTTGTTGATTTTTGTAGGCGGAGCCATCCTTGTAAGTCATCATCAGCATAAGATCCAAGTCATGGAAATAAATGCTTCAAGTGGACCAGTGGCTGATAGCAATGACTCTAACAGTAAGGGCCCCCTGTCTGGGTTAAAGAATTATGGAAAAGCAGACAATAGCACGCATCCTGGTATGAAGGATATTCACCCAGAAGACATTCATTCAAACCCTGATGTGCATATTACAGCAGGAAATGCCTCACATGCTGGTATAAAAGCCGAGTCTAATGTTAGCACAGTGAATGACAGCATGTTGGAATCACATGGAGAAAGCGGGTACCTGACTGATTCTATGATATCTGGGTATGAAAAAACTACTTTGGGCTCAGATACTAGTAGCAAATCGGAGGCTGATATTACCCCATGTGGAGAGAACCTAATGGTGTTTAGTGATTCAAGTTCTAACAACAGCCTTATTAGTCCAGAGAAAACTATTGGAGATGCTCAAGAGGGGTCGTTAGCAGAGAGCTCCAGTTCTACGTATACAAATAGTGAAAGTGACAAACTTGACCGATTTGGTCAAATGGCGATCATGGCTTCAATAGGGATTAATGATATTGAGTCATTAGATAAAATTATTTCTTCTAATTCCATTCCAGCTAGGCCTGAATCCCTTACTTTTACAAACAATGATAATGGTGATTCTGGTATTGCCAAAACCAGAAGTTACAATGATTATGGTGACTCTCCAAGCATGAGCAATTCAGAAGGTCGAAAGAGAAGTAAAAGCTCTGCATTCCCAATTCCCAGGCTGAAGGAAGGTGTTCACATTTCAGAGGAGTTGTTATCAAAGAGTTTGCCTCATGGAAAGGTTATACAGCTTCAAACCGGGATGATTGAGTTCATAGCTGATGATCTAATAGAGAAAATCAAAATGAGCAGTCCAATGTCCAAAACTGGTAATAAGTTGTTTTGTTTAATTATTTCTTACTTGAAACAAAACGCTTTGAAGAGTGCAGTTTATATTTGTCTATTTAGGCAATAATGTAGTTGAACATCATGTGCCTACAAAAATTGGAGCTTTTAACGCTTTTTAACCAGGTTTTTCGAAGAAAAAACTGGTTATAAGATTGGCGAATGTCAACAGGCGGGCGGGCGGGTGGAACAAGCTTGTCCGAGCCATAACTTTGTTGTTCATTGTGAGATTTTAAGATCATTTTGCACATTTGTTTACCATCATTGGACTGTGAGTCGCGTGAAAGAATTACATCGATACATGTGTACCTCCAAGGTCAAGGTTGCCACGACTAAAAATAGATTTATTTTTAAACAAAGGGGGTTTATTATAAACAATCAGTTCAGTTTGAGTTGTCTCCCTTTATCATACTTGTTTTTTCTAATTGAAAACCTGGTTTTGTGGCAATTTTGTCCCTTGTCATCATGTTATTTCCAAGATAACAAGGGAAAAAACATAAAGAGCTTGGGTATTGAGAGCTGATTCTGTTGTTTGCAGATATTTCTGATTGGAAAGCAGAACAGGTTTCATTTTATGTCCGGTTGAAAAATATTTGTGGATGCAAAGCAGGGCTCAACACTAACAGTTGTCCTATTGCCCCTGGCAAGTAAAAGTTGGGTCCTGGCAAGTTATTTTATAATCCTATTCTTGTTGTCCGCTCAGGCAAGTGTAAAAAAGAACAAAGAGCATTAAATTTTGACTTTAATTAGACTTAAATTGCTGTAATCATTTTGTTAAATGTGCAAAAATAAAAAATGTTTTGTGGTGTATCATTTTGATCTTTATTAAAAAATATGAGGTTTACAGTTAATGTGATATTTCATGTTTGGTTTTACGTTCACGGCAAGTAGATTTTCTAAGTACTTGCCCGGCAAGGCACGTTGGTTTTTTGCTTAAAGATGAGCCCTGCAAAGTGACCAAACATTTGAATTTCTATAATATATTATACAGATATATATGTGTATGATTGCCTAAACAAGCATTTTCAAATAATTGATACATGTATTTCATCGTGCAATAAGGTCATTCATCGATTATCATGATTCTAAAGTATTTAGTTTGTGGTTTTATCAGTAGGAATTCCAACTCTTTGAAACTTGCTCACACAAAAGTACAAAGTCTGTCAAATAATTATGTGGTTGCCATCAGACAAAGTGTCTAACAATAAATTTTCAAACTTCACATGCAATATTACTTACAATTTTGGTAGAAAAAAACAAATGTCTGCAATGATTCCTACCATTTTATTATAAGACAATTTGTCTTGAAAGGAACTTCATAAATTTTGCATGGTCATTTTTGCTATTTATTTTCTGTTAAATGGATTGTCCTGTATTTCAAAGTCACTTTAGGCAAATTGTTTAGTTGCCTTTAATAAAAGATTACCAGAGTGTACATGTAGTAACTAGTATTGCATTGTACAGTTTAATCAGTTATAAATTTCTATATGAGCCTTGTTGTGGAAAAATAGGGCTTAAGGGGTGTGGATAAAGCCTTGTCCCAGACTAGCTTGTGCCCTTTGCTAGGGCTAATCAGGGATGACACTTTCGGCTTTTATTGTATTTTTTTTAAAGTTAGTCTCTTCTTAGCATAAATCCAGTTTAGACGGAAAGTGCAGTCCCTGATAAGCATATGCAAACTGCACAGGCAAATCTGGTACAACACTTAATAAACATGCATTAAGCCACGGTTTCCTAAAGTGGGTCTTGTGTATTTTCCTAGCCAGTGAAGTGAGCAGCAGTAGACGCTCCAGTGACCTCAGCATTACCAGCATGGACAGCATGGCCTCCAGCTCCCTGGCAACCTCCATGACATCTGGAAGGTCAAGGTCCTCCTACCCACAGAGCCCAGACTGCATGCCGCCCATTGACCCCATAGCAGTGCATGAGATAGAAAACCATGCCCGCATGGTGGCGGAAAACGTAGACCAGATGATGACCAATCTTAGGGAGAATTTGCACAAGGTCTGATATGAAAATTTGATTGACCAATTATTTATTTTATAACTTACACAAGAAAGCCATAGAATACTAGATTCAACATGGTTGTTCGTTTGTCTGTCTGTCATTAGACACAAATTGTCTGGGACGATAAAGTTCTTCAACACTTCAAGATTTTTTTCCTTATATAACTTACAGTCATTTGTTTAATATTTGGAAAGTTTCATTGAATATCTTACAAGATAAAATTGTTATGTAAAACAAATCTCATCAGCAAAACAACTTGAATGCTGTCTTGCTAAACATAGATTAACACTTACGTTATTACACACATCACAAATTTACACATAAATGATACATTCCTACATGTATTAGGTTAGTGGCCTTAGACCTTTAGTCTATCTTGTTACTTATTTCTACCCTTTTTCCTTGTTGTAGATGTCAGCCATCAGTGTAGGGTGTGAGGAGGCATACAAAACCTCAGTTGACTTCACCTGTGATTCTGTTGACTCGAGTATCAAAGTAAGTGGCTGGGACAAACTTGTATGGGTGAACTGTCATGAAGTTAACACTGTGCAAATGTAAATGCAACACTTGGTATGGGTAAAAGAAGGTAGTAGCATGTTTTTGCATGATTTTCCTAAGTATCAAGTTTTTATGACTACAAAGGTCAATTGCAATGTGTATATCAATTGATTGGTTTAAAAAATCTCTATGTAAAGTAATAATTCTGTACCAGTCTTAAAACTGTCTTTTCCAATGAATACAAATATATCATATATTTTTATAATATAATTTATATAAAAGTTATATATATGTTATAAAATTATTTCAACAAAAGCATGTTGCTATACAAAAAAAATTATAACAAGTATTGTACATGAAACAGCAAAGAAACCAGTTTGGCTACACCTTGTGTGCAATTAAAACGTTATGCTTATGCAACAATATTATTGTTTTCATAAATTCTCAAATGGACAATGTATTTTAACAAGATTAACATTCTTATGAACCAAAAAGGAGAAGTCATTGTATAACTTTTAATTAATGATTATTTATCCTGAATTTCAGTCCATGTATGCCTTGATGGCCAAGTGTGAGGAGCTGTCAAAGTCCATGCAGCCTGTGTACAAGCTGAACGATCAAATGTATCCTTGTTTTCAACCTTGAAGATTGAGTAAAATTGTAAGGATTTAGCACCCCTAAAATGTATTTTAAGTGGTGTTATCTCAGTCTTTATGCAGTTTTTGCGCAACTCAAATATGTGTTTTTTTACAAAGATGGCTTCATATATTCATATGCTGTGTCATTGCATGAACTTATTTTAACATCATATTCCAATTGTACAGGCAAAATAAAATGACCGAAAAGATATTGTATTTTCAATATATTGCTATGTTTGCTTTAAAAAAAAAGTTTTAGTCATTTATTATGCCCCCCTTCGAAGAAGAGGGGGTATATTGCTTTGCTCATGTCTGTCGGTCTGTCGGTCGGTCCGTCCACCAGGTGGTTGTCAGACGATAACTCAAGAACGCTGGGGCCTAGGATCATGAAACTTCATAGGTACATTGATCATGACACGCAGATGACCCCTATTGATTTTGAGGTCACTAGGTCAAAGGTCAAGGTCACGGTGACCAGAAATAGTAAAATGGTTTTTGAATGATAACTCAAGAACGCATACGCCTAGGATCATGAAACTTCATGGGTAGATTGATCATGACTTGCAGATGACCCCTATTGATTTTGAGGTCACTAGGTCAAAGGTCAAGGTCACGGTGACCCGAAATAGTAAAATGGTTTCTGGATGATAACTCAAGAACGCATACGCCTAGGATCATGAAACTTCATGGGTAGATTGATCATGACTCGCAGATGACCCCTATTGATTTTGAGGTCACTAGGTCAAGGTCACAGGTGAAGGTCACAGTTACTGGAAATAGGCATTTAAAGGATTTAGCATGGTTCAAACAAGGGAAACAACTACGGTTTATGCATGTTCTTTTTATTACAGATTTGCCTCCCTTTAATTCATTCAAAATCTCATTTTACAGCAGAGATTCCAAATCTGACCTGTAAATGAGCCCCATATTTACTGCCAGTGCTAGGTTACCTTTTCCCATTTACTACTACTACTTCTACTACTACTACTACTACTACTACTACTACTACTACTACTACTACTACTACTACTACTATTACTTCACTACTACTACTACTACTACTACTACTACTACTTCTACTACTACTACTACTACTACTACTACTACTACTACTACTACTACTACTACTACTACTACTACACCACCACCACCACTTATTCTACCATGTCTACTATTACTACTTCTACTACTACTGCCACTACTACTGCTACTTTTACTACTACTACTACTACTACTACTACTACTACTACTACTACTACTACTACTACTGCTACTACTAACTTCTACTACTACTACTACTACTACTACTACTACTACTACTTCTACTACTACTGCTACTACTACTACTACTACTACTACTACTACTACTACTACTACTACTACTACTAATACTACTACTACCACTACTACTACTACTACTACTACTACTACTACTACTACTACTACTACTACTACTACTACTACTACACCACCACCACCACCACCGTTCACAGTGACACAAAACGTATTCACACAATGGCTGCTACTACAACTTATAGCCCATATAGGGGGGCATGCATGTTTTACAAACAGCCCTTGTAATATATTTAAATTTTACCAAATGTAAGGCTAACTGCATTTTTGTAATGCATACTACTACTACTACTACTACTACTACTACTACTGCTGCTACTACTACAACTACTACTACTACTACTACTACTACTACTACTCCTGCTGCTGCTGCTGCTGCTGCTACTGCTGCTGCTGCTACTACTACTACTACTACTACTACTACTACTACTACTACTACTAATACTACTACTACTACTACTACTACTACTACTACTCTACTACTACTACTACTCCTACTACTACTACTATCCTCTATTCCTATAAATTCGTGCAGCCCTATAAGATCGTGTACTTTTTTATGACGTAAACTTCTAAGCAACATTCGAACGTACGTGCCCGAAAACTGTTCACTTTTGTAACGCGAGAATTTCCACAGCCGATAAGACAAAAATCATGAGGAAAAAAACAATAAATATGATACAAATTGTCCGTTTTTCTGACCTCGTTCCAAAGAAATAGCCAAAACAATGTTTAAAATCTGCACATTTCCTTCACCAGACGGCTATGTTTGTCAATGTTTTGATCGTAAAATGTTGTAAGAGTAGTTTCCCTTGGAGGCCCGTCTCGAATTTGTATTGTGCTCTCTGTACTTTGCATTACAATACGATTAAAGTATGCTGTGTATGCGGGAAATTTTACCCCCAAATGATGACACGAGACCATACGTTAAGATCGTGTCCGGCCAATTGCGATAAAGGTTCTCACTGCTTCAATTTGGGAGTTTGTCACAAAACAACTGTCATTAGAAGGGGTGACAGTCTTCTATGCCCCCATTGTGAATAGAATTTTATTTAGCTATTTTCCGTTAGTAAATACACTTTATCTAGACCTCTGAATACAGTTATCACAGTTCATATTTCGTTTTTATGAAGACCAGATTTGTTTTAACCATTATTTTCAATACAGTTTATTCACGAAATTCATCTAAAACAACACATATTTAATACAAATAAACACATATTCACAAAAACATATATCGGCTATTATAAACACATCCCAGGGCCTCGCTGTGACGTCATCAAAATCGGTGCACGATCTTATAGGGTAATTCTGTGTGGCGCAGACTACCATATACATGAATGTTTAAAGGTACGTAACTTCATTATTTTTATCTGTCAACCAACATATTTCACTCGTTATTTGTTAAACAAAAGATAAATCATAAAGTATATATCAAGTTTAGTTATTGCCTAATGAATTTTCATGAAAGATATGCCATTGAAATTTAAGGTGCACGAACTTATAGGTTTAGAGGCTACTACTACTACTACTACTACTTCACCACCACCCACCCACCACACCCCACCCCCCACCCACCCACCCACCAACCACCACCACCACCACCACCACCGTTCACAGTGACAAAAAACGTATTCACACAATGGCTGCTACTACAACTTATAGCCCATATAGGGGGGCATGCATGTTTTACAAACAGCCCTTGTTTGTATTTTGTTTATTGCTTCAATTTTTTATTTTAAGATTTTATTGCTTGTTAATTGAAAATAGAAAAATTTAATTTGTTTCTCTCTATAAATAAAGAAAAGTATGTCAAAGCATTGTTAAAATAGTCCTTAACTCCATGCAGTAAAGATATCAAACGACTTTTGGACAAGCTGGAAGAAAAGTTAGCTGAAAAACCAACGTAGCCTCACAGAGGAAGCTGCACAGTCCTTCAGCACTTATTGTTGAAATACAAGAGTCAATTATTTTCTTATTTTCCATTGATATTGTTTATATGTATTATGTTACTCTTTTGGAAGCATTAATCAAACACTGTGAAAGCCAAACATACCCGTCTTTATACAAATTAATTATAATTTATGTTTCTATGCTGGTTTTCTACATTTATAGGTTTTTAAACATGTGAATGAGGAAACAATAAAATTATCTGTCTACATATTTAAATTATATTTTTAATCAGTATAATTATAATGTACATGACGTTATATACAACCTCTAGATGTAAAGAAGGTACCGGTAATCCTTTCTTTATATAAGTGTTGTCTACATAATTAAATTATATTTTTAAGCAGTATAATTGGTATGTACATGACATAGTATTCAACTTCTTCCTATAAACAAGGAACTGGTAATTTGTTTCATAAGTGTTGATATTTAAGCAAGCATGTGATAAAAACATGCTTTCTTTCGTTTTAACAATAAATAAGTGTTGTTTTTAATTTGAGAATTGTTGATTCTACTGGAGGAAATACATGTGCACATTGGATGCAAACGTTTTCCAGTTGGTTGCAATTGTTTTAAAAAGTGTCTCTTGTTATGTCTCCTTAATGACATAATACTTTATAAAATTGATGCCTGAATAATGGTCAGAATGTACTGCACATGTTTAATTCCTGCAATGAATTATTAAGCTTATACATTTGGTGGAAGAATTTAAATAATTTGCTCCTAATCAAATGTCATATATACTGGAGTTCGAAGACATATCTGTAGTTCATAGCATCAATTTTGGCGTACAGTTGGTTGTAGGTGGTTAGTTGTGGACCAATATAATATATTACATGTATCTATTTCATTAGTTTATATATTTATTCAGTCAAGAGTGTTGTTATTTTTGCTGATAAATCCTGTCAGTTTGTTCATGGTTTAAATTGTGAAGATATTTATAAAACAGTTCATAATTATTTTTAAGTCTTTTATAATATTTTACCTTGCTTAAAACAACAATAGTTTTACAAAAATGAGAGTACAATTTCAAGTTAAAGAATCTGGTATTGAGTTTGAAATGCTGAAATATGTAAAGAATATGTGTTCTTAAGGACAAAGTGAGGAACCTAATTGAATAACTGTTGTTATGTTATTTTCTTAAAAGTTTGATGCTTAACCGTGCAATACAGTAATGTGTTTTGTTGTTGTAATTTTCACATCATTAATGATGTACCGGTAGCTATGTTTGTTAATTGATAGATATTCATCATTTCTTGTGCACATTATTTAATGTCCGTTTTTCAGTTAGTTTAACATAATTTGTTTGTATGTTAATTGTTCTGTATAACTAATAATGCTAATCATAAAATCTAAATCACATCAAGTGATGGTTAGATACAATTTTTAAGTACAACTTCTTGAGTTATGTTGCCAAATTTTTGAAGATTTTACCCCAGTTTATTTATGGGGCGTTGTTGTCCGCCACACGTTTTTATGCCCCCGGTAGGGTGGCATATAGCAGTTCAACTGTCCGCCCGTTTGTCCGAAAACTTTAACATCGGCCATAACTTTTGCAATATTGAAGAAAGCAACTTGTGTATCTCAAGAAGATGCACATTTTGAGTGGTGAAAGGTCAAGGTCATCCTTCAAGGTCAAAAGTCAAAAAATACAATCCAAGGGAAGTAATAAGCTTTAAAAGGGAGATAATTTCTAAACCTGCCAAATGATATATTGACATTTCATTTCAAAGCAGCGCAATAGGGGGCATTGTGTTTCTGACAAACACATCTGTTGTTTTCTGGTAGTTTTCTTTCACAAAGATTCTGTTGAGCATTTATGCCTAATATCAGTATTTTTGCAATTTTTTATCAGGTAAATAGACAAATAATAAAAATAAAAATAAAAAGCATTGATCATTTATAGATAGCACAAATGAAATTTAGATCCATTAGTACCACAGAAAAAAATCAATTCTTGTAAAACAGACTATTTAAATGCAAACAAATGCATACCTATGAGAATATGAATATTGATTCCCACCTTTTTATTGCTTATTTCACTTACTAAGGCGATGTTAAAACAGATTAGATTTTACAAACCCTCTATATGTTATTTTTATGTCCCCCACCACTATAGTGGGGGACATATTGTTTTTGCTCTGACTGTTGGTCTGTTTGTTTGCTCAAACTTTAACATTTTGCCATAACTTTTGCAATATTGAAGATAGCAACTTCATATTTGGCATGCATGTGTATCTCATGGAGCTGCACATTTTGAGTGGTGAAAGGTCAAGGTCATCCTTCAAGGTCAAAGGTCAACAAAAAAATCAAAGCGGCGCAGAAGGGGACATAGTGTTTCTGACAAACACATTTCTTGTTTGGTATGTGTTATGTTCAGGTGTGTGTACTAATATTATATGTTTGTTATTTTTGAATAAGTGGACATAACGTGTACGGCAAACTGTCGTATCTCCTTCTTTATTTAATATGAGTTACGACAGTCTTCCGTTCACCCCTCGGTATGTATCTTTAATGTTAGATCAAACTGTTGAGATTTTTTTTAAATATATTTGTTATTGTTGTAACAGTGTATTAATGAATTAATTATTTGTTTTCATAGACTTATCAGCCGCTGCCAAGGCTGCTTTTATATTTGAATAAATCATTAAATAGTAAGTCTTAAAGCTTTGATAAACACTTAAAGTCATGCACTTTCTTGAACTATATCATTTATTATGCCGATGAAAACCGGAGCGTTTTATTATGACATAATTTACATAATTATGAATAAACAAAGCATGCGCTGAACTATTTATGATTTCGACACCACTCACATGGGGACTTATTGAAAGGACCTATGTCGTCGAAAAATTGGAATCCTTTTACAATTTTAAACACACACGGCCGTTAATCACGGGCGCCACTTTTTTGCGATGCATTAATAAATGAACCAAAGCTACTTCCGAGGTTGCGCTAAGGCCCGGATGTTTTGAAATTTAACGGATAATTATTCAGGGTGACTAGGTTTCATGTTTTTCCAACATATTTCGCAATATTTAAAAAGAAATCGATAAGTGTAGTGCGATTCAGCAAAGATTAATTCATCCACAAATGTACATAAACATGCAACACAACCCATTCGGAAACTGAAGGACCTTCATAAGTTTTGACATGGAGCAAACTTCCACCCGATTAATTCGCGAACTACATCAAACGATTGAGTTCAACATAATTTATGCTGCATGCACAGACACATTGGCTTCTTGCAGATGTAATAATAATTCTGTATTTTTCGAAAAGGGATTGTGCCAATGAGATGGAGCAATGGACATGAGCTTAATAAACCACTAGATATGATGCGCATTGATTCAAAGTAGGTAAAAGCTACACATGTCGTAATATAAGCAATAAATAATTATGTGATATAAACACAATAGCGGAAATGCTATAAATCTAAAATGACCTGTTTTTGATACATTAAAGCCTATTGCAAGCGGTTCGACGCATAATCACAAGAAACTAGGTTTCTCATGAGAACATAGGTTCTCAGAATGAGAACCTTGGTTATCGCTTGAAGATTGCACATGGTTTCAAGAACCCAAGTTTTCAAATGAGAACCTATGTTTCTCATTAGAACCTAGGTTCTCATTTGAAAACCTAGGTTCTCATGAAAACCCTAGTTGCTTGGGATTATGCGTCGAACTGTATGGCGAGCGGTTCGACGCATAATCCCAAGAAACTAGGTTTCTCATGAGAACCTAGGTTCTCAGAATGAGAACCTAGGTTCTCGCTTGAAGATTGCACATGGCTCCAAGAACCCAAGTTTTCAAATGAGAACCTAAGTTCTCATTTGAAAACCTAGAACCTAGGTTCTCAGAATGAGAACCTAGGTTCTCATGAAAAACCTAGTTTCTTGGGATTATGCGTCGAACTGCTTGCCATATCCGTGGTTTTCATTTGGGAACCATAGGTTCTCATGAGAACCTAGAAAACTGTTCCGTACAGTCGTTTGAGGCCCAAACAAGGGAACTGAATATCCTAAACTAATTTAATGCTGTAACAATGAATTATGTAACGATTGATCTGAATGTGTTTCAATTTTTAGTCTCAAAATAATATTTACAATTAAAGATGTATTTCATAAACAGTTAAATTTTTTATTAACGTGTTCAGACCAATGTCGACCGTTTACTTTACTAATTTCATTCCTCAAGAAGTTTCCTCCAAGTTTCGTTGAATATTACTTAGCATTGTCTGAACATTTTTCAAAAAATGTCCTTGGGGAGTAACATTCACTGTTTCACGTCTATTTCTTATCATTCTACACATATGCCGCCAGCGTGTACTAAGCAATGGGAGACAAGGAGGTTAATAATGGCAAGCGGTTCGACGCATAATCCCAAGAAACTAGGCTTCTCATGAGAACCTAGGTTTTCGTGAGAACCTAGGTTCTCATTCTGAGAACTTAAGTTCTCGTTTGATATCCAAGGTTTTCACAAGAACCTAGGTTCTCGACAGCTTTTCGCGTCATTCTCTCTGATAACCTAGGTTTTCATGAGAACCAAAGCTTTCATTTGGGGACCATAGTTCTCATGAGAACCTAGGTTTTCATTCTGAGAACCTAGGTTCTCATTTTTAGAACCTAGGTTCTCATGAGAAACCTAGTTTCTTGGGATTATGCGTCGAACCGCTTGCCATAATTGTCTTTTATTAACAGTAAACGCCTATCTTATAAGATAACACACCTAAGATTGGACGGCAACCGGTAAAATATTCCGTTTAAGCTACAACGATCACTCTGGATCAGAAGACGATTTATTGCTTAAATCTTAAAATCTTACGGAGGATACCGGAGATAGTCTATGTATCACGATTGCTACAATGATTACAATGTAATGACGCCAAAGTATTGTTTTAAGTCAAATATTATTTTTCATGTTAATGAAATAATTAAATTGTAATAGCTTTATTTTTTTGTATTGATTTGTGTTTCTTAAATGAAAGATTTATCTCAATAATATAATTGTACTATAAAAGTAAATATATGTTTTAATTAATTATTCTATATTTGACCATTTCATCCTTATTGGGGCTTTAAAGTGGCCTTTTCACAGATTTTGGCATGTATTGAAGTTTTTCATTAAGTGCTTTATATTGATAAATGTAAACATTGGATCTAAAAAGCTCAGTAAAAAAACAAGAAAGAACAAAAGCATCCCTAAACTGGTATCGAACCACGGACCCCTGGAGCAAAGGTTTATTGCTTTGACAACTCGTCCATCCGTGCTCATATAATGAGTGATGTATTTAATACTTTATATAAGCAATCCTCGTAGTATCACAAAATATAATGACAATAACATAACTCTCTATATGATTCAATCGTTTTGGCATTGGAACGCTTTATAATTTTCAGGTTATAAAATCGCCAAAATATGCATATAATGGATATTTCAGAGCCTGGTTAATGTTAAGTATTACTGTTTCATCAGAAATATCATACAATGTGAATGAACAAAAACTGTCACGTGACCACAAAAGTCAACGTCAGTAGTCATTTTATGACAACAAACAGCCCCGCAAGGTAGGTTTTTTTTCAATATCTTTGCTGATCATCCTCTAACTTTCATACGACCTAGTGCATGCAATATGGCATGCATATAGCTTTCGATCGGTATATCACGCGTTTTGTGTGTTGCTCTGGTTTTCGAGCACACTTCGGCGCAAATTTCCATTTAAGAAGCAAGCGTCAGTAGTAAAATTACAAAGAGTAAGTGTTCTCGAATATTAACGATCACAGAACTGTTTATGCTTTACCGGACAAACATATATTACATATGTCTATGCATAAACAAACAAAAATATCTACCAGATATTAAATAAACGTTTAAAGAATGAAAACAAATATGGCAAACGTCAGTAGTACGTTTAGGAATGGCAAACGTCAGTAGCAAAATTATGCAAACGGCAGTAGCCGAATAAATGCAAGCGTTTAATTTAATGAAAAACATGTGAAACAATATAATTTATGCTAATTTAGATTAAAATTAGATATAACAAGTTAAGATTGATGTCATAAATTAATGCACGACATATATAAATTCTGCATCAACAAAAATGAACTAATGTTTAAGTGATATTATATGCATCTAACAGTTTATAGGTGTCTATCGCAACCGTTGTTTATTTATGACATCAATCTTACCTTGTTATATCTAATTTAAATCTAAATAAGCATAAATTATATTGTTATGTAAGTAAGAGGATGATCAGGAGCGATGTTGGAAAAAAAAAACTACCTTGCCCGACTGTTTGTTGTCATAAAATGACTACTGACGTTGACTTTTGTGGTCACGTGACAGTTTTTGTTCATTCACAGAAACTACAACGAAAATTTGCGAATCTGAAACATTTTGTTCTAAATTTACCAAAACGTGAAAAGACCACTTTAAGTTGTATGATTTTTGAAACGTGAAGAAACGCGACAGTTACTTGCAAATCGCAGAGTATTTATCAGGATGCAGGATCAACGGGGTTTTCAGGGGTTTACACGTTCACGGACTGGACAGAATGTAATCACACCGTTAAGAACTTTATTTTTGCCAATATCTCAAGTTATTGAAATACGTTTGCAAAATTCGTTAGTGCAGTTCGTGCCGATATTTAAAGATTTAACACGTCTGAAATCGGTGCCAACATAACATTTTGCCTGATGCATAACCCGATTAATCGTGTTCATAAATGCTGTACACATAGAATTTTGACAAATACAACAGACTTATCAAATTAAGTAACTATGATGTTTTTGAAATTGCCATAAGCAGCATAAAAATCTGTCTTGTATGCACTAGCTGAAATTCTTAAGACAAATTGTTTTAAAAAATTATTTGAACAAAAAACAACAACAAACAACACCACTTACCGGTGTGTTTACATCCATTAGAATTCAGTTGTGAACCCTACACAGTTACGTGATCCTGCGCCCTGTTATGAGGAAACTCCTTAAATCGTGCAGCCATCGGCTGTTACCTTAGCTTGCATGTGTCGAACTTTATACAAAAAAATGGAAGCCGTCTGTAGAAAGACCAATTGAACACTCCGCCTATCGCGATTTACATGTTTATTATATATTGTATCATTACGAAGCCAACATCGTGACAGTGAACGTGGCATGTGCTTAATCTTTAGCTCATCGGAGCATTACGTGCTCATTATGAGCTTTTGTGATCACCTTTAGTCCGTCGTGCGTCGTCTGGCATCAACATTTACACTCTATGGACCACATTTATTTCCAATCTCCATGAAACTTGGTCAGAACATGTGTCCCAAAAATATCTCAGCTGAGTTCGAAAATGGCTCCGGTCTCTTTCCTTATAGCTAAACCTTGTTTACACCAAAGACGCTTAATGTATAGTCCAATCTTCAAGAAACCTGGTCAGATCATTTGGTTCAAATGATATCTCGACATATTTCGAAATTGGTTCAAGTTCGTTGAAAAACACGGCCGCAAGAGGGCGGTGCAGTTTTTCTTATATAGCTATAGTAAACCTTATTAACACTGTTGAAGTCATTTTTTTTGTCCAATCTCTATGAAACTTGGTCAGAACATTTTCCTAAATGATATATAGGCCGAGTTTAAAAAATGATTTAATCCGTTAAATACCAAACCCGTCAGACGCGGGGTTGTTTTCCTTATATTGCAATAGTTAAACCTTGTTAACACTCTAGAAGTCACTATTTTAGTCCATTCTTCTTGAAATTTGGTCTGAACATTTGTTTAAATGATATCTGAGTCGAGTGGAAACATAATTTCGGTCCGTTTAAAACCATGGCAGCAAGACCTCGTCTGAATTTTAAAAACGGTTCCGATTCCTTGAAAAACCTGGCCGCCAGGGGGAGGGCAGTTAATCTAATACGGCTATTGTGAAACCTTGTTAACTTATTCATTGGCGTCGCACTGAAGTGCGGCGACTAGTATGTAATAGGTGGTGTTTTTTTTCGCTTATGGGAGGAGAAGTTATTTTACGGATCAATGTATATATTTTTGTTGTCGGAATATCTTGCATAGTGGTGATTTTTTTGTGTAAATCAGTGTAAATAAGTACTGCATTTGGGCCTATTACATTTACTAAAACATTTATTGCCAATAATGCAAAGCTAATTCTTTTAATTAATAACTGATCACAGGGACTGGGTAATAAAAAAAGATCACAGGGACTGGGCAAATACGCGAACCGGTGAGACTTTCTGGTTTTGTATAAAAAACAAAACTTCTTTGTTCCACTATCTTAGCAACCACCTAGTAACTAATAAAGGCGCTATAGAACGCGAAGCGCGACACGTATTATTAATTGTAATAATGAGTCTTGATCAAGGAAGCAGCCGCTTATCAATGAGGAGCACCATCACAGCACCCCAGTCTCATTACCATCAAGTCCTCCTACAGGTTGTTTTAAGAACCACATATAGAAGGCCGCAGGCCTGACCCGTATCTTGCCAGTGGTATGGACCCTTTGGTATGGACCTTTAACCCCGCTCACTTTCCAACGTTTAAACTTCCGGGTTTACATTTAAGCCGACTATTAATAGCTTATTAATATCGTAGTTAGAAGGTGATTTTTCAAGCGGTTCCGTGGTGTAGTGGTTACACGTTCGCTTCACGTGTGAGAGGCCCGAGGTTCGAGCCCCAGTAGAATAAAATTATTTAATTTGTGTTCTATGTTAACTTTTTGTTTTGTTGTAGACATTAAGAGTTTAAATAAATACATGTATGTTTATTGTAACAATTTTTTGTTTTTATTATGTCCATGAAATATATGTGTGAGAGGGTAGGGGGGGTGTTCGTAAACACATTAAAACTTTTACAGTGTTTTCATATCAAGGAGAACTCAACCCCTATCGTAAATGAGCAACGTAAGAATAAGTTCAGAATCATCTCCCCTTGAAGTTGAGAAAAATATGAAATTACGCTTACAAGATGAAGCAGATTTTTTAAAACCTACACAGTTCTGTTCCATTAATGAAAACTGCACACGGATGCCATTAAAAAAAGGGAAACCAATGTAAATAAAATGAACTATGAAATATTTGGGGGTTACAACACAAAATCATAGATAATGGTTATTTGGGGTTTATAACACAACATCATAGCTAATGGTTATTTTGGGGTTATAACACAAAATCATAGATAATGGTTATACCAGTATCTTTTTCTATTTTGTTCAAAATAATCGGCCAATATATTAATATTTACAGTAGAAAAAATCAACGACAGCTTACTGAAGATTAAATAAGAATGTGCGTCACAAGCCGACTGTTGTGACGACGATTACGACGACTATGAAATGTCCCAACCCCCCAGGCAACAACAGTTTCACCAAGACCTAGACAACCAGTTGTACGGACTCTCTCGCGAGTCGTATATATCTAGATTAACCAAACGCTGCAGCAACGACTACTCTTAGCTAAACGACTATCGCGAAAGAGTGGCAGAACGGGCGAAAAATCTACCTGATTGTCCTCAAGGTAGGCTTATCAACAGAAAGAACTCATTCACTGGCAGCCGAGAACACAAGAGTGCAATAGACTGCTACACGTTAGATGTCTTCATTAATGGGGCACGGAATAAAGACATACACGAAATATTCTCGCAAACAAACGAAGGTATAGTCATCGACGATGCCAATGTCAGTAAAGTCTGTACATGCAACACAGAGCAATCAGATCTTCAGTCCTCGATGGAGATAATGAGGGGAGCTATATTGCAAATGGCGAAGGAACAAGCTCATAATACTACGGTGCTGCATCAAATACAAAGCGATATATCCAATGTATTAACGGCATTCAGAGTCTTTAACGGGACTTTAAACTCAATACTAGCAAGATGTCCTACGTCAACAACCGAAGCTCAATGCAAAAAGGTTAACGACGAAATGGCCAAAATGGGATCGGCAATCGCTACACTGAATCAACGCATGACTGATCGAGCGTCGGTGCAAGGACCCACATTACGCCCTGATTTAATGTGCGAAAATTACGCTGCGCAAGTGAAGAAGACACCACATCCGCTCAGTAAACAAACGGCTGAGCACTCACAAAGCGGACTTCAAAAGGAAAAGGAAAACTGTGGAAGCAATGCAAAACCACTTTCGCCTAAATCCGCATTTAATTCAGTAGAAAATAAAACGATATCCAGTCATAACGACCAAAATGGTTCCCAGATAATTTCGGACTCTAATCAAAACGCAACAAATTGCAATGTGTCGAGAATATTAGAAGAAACCACGGCATCAAAGCCCAATATACGAATTAACCGCGGCGACAACTTCATTGCTGCAAGGAAACGTCGCAACATTTCGTACTATATAGCCAAACATCGACACACACGTAACGGAAAACGATATATACGATTATTTGACCAACGTCCAGGCCCTACTCTCAGTTTAATCAAGGAAGGGAACCGTGATTCTCGCAGGGGATTTCAATAGTACAATTCTTAACCCAAAGCCTGCATTAGAGGTTCAAATTAAGCAATCAATATTTACCTCATTCCTTCTACAAAATAACCTAGTTTATGTACAACACTGTCTGCCAAATAACGTTCCTTATAGCTTTATTCAAAATAGGTCATCGATAGACCACTTCCTATACCAGCTATAGCTTAGCTACAGCATTCACTTCCGTCTCGGAAGCCGATGTCATAACTTTCGACCACATACCAACAATGTTGCATACAAATATAAAGATCAGAACACAATCGTGCGTAACAATTTGTAACAAGGGTATTGCATGGAACAAATGCACCGATATCAACTATACTACTTACGAAACGTTGGTTGCCTATAAAATATTGAAAAATAACGACACGTTTTTCGAGAACAACACATGTTATCTATACGATCCCGATACTATTAACGACCTACTTACCCAAGTGCTACATTCTTCAGCCTCTGATCTCCCACAAAGTAAATTTAATAAGAGCGCTAAGCCGTATTGGTCAAAGGAGGTCAAGGAAGCCCATTCTCTAGCGCGCCTATACAGACGCGAGTGGTTAAGCGCCGGTCGACCGCGAGGGCGAGAAAACGCTACCTTAAACAATTACAAAATAGCGAAAACAACTTTCAGACGAATGCAAAGAAAACACCAACAAGAATATGATCATTCGATTCACGACGAATTAAACAAAGCAGCGGACCTAAACTACAAGCTTTTTTGGAAGCTATTGCGCTCGAAAAACAGAACAGAAACTAGTATATGCTGTTCGATCAACGTCAATGGCGTTGTTTATAACGATGACAATGTAGCGGAAGGGTTTCGGACACATTTTAGCAACATATTCAGTGACGTTCATTTTAACGAAAAATCTTTCGATCTGGTCAACGAGGCTTTTTATAACGAGTCCAACGAACGCCTTGTGCATCCATTTTCATTCGAAGAGGTTTCAAACGCAATACGGTGCCTCGCGAAACGCAAAAGTCCGGGACACGACAATATTCTGAACGAACACATAATACACGCCGGTCCGGTTTGTAAGAGCGCGCTAGTAACACTGTTCAACTCGGTGCTTCACTACGAAAAGGTCCATACAAACTGGCAAACTAGCATTTTGATACCTCTATACAAAGGAAAGGGGAAGCCAAAAGACAACCCCAGCAGTTACAGACCCGTTTCCCTAATACCATGTTTCGCTAAGCTATTCGAAAAACTCGTCTTAGCTCGACTCCAAGAGCACATAGTCAAGAACAGCATCGAATTTCCTTGTCCACAACAACAAGGCTTTCAGAAACAATTAAGCTGCATAACTACGGCATTTAATTTTCAGGAATCAATTTACTACCATGTCGAGCGACATAATGATGTCTTTGTTGCTAGCCTGGATCAAAAGGATGCCTTCGATAGTGTCTGGCACAGTGCGTTGTTTTTAAAACTATGTCAAATGGCTTTCACTGGTTAACTACTCCGAACCTTGAAAGCGTCATACGATAACTTACAGTGCAAAATACGCGTGCTTGGCTCCACATCAGAACCTTTAAAGGTAGTACGCAGTGTGAGGCAAGGAGGGGTACTGTCGACATTTTTCTACCTAGCCTATATAGATGAGCTATTACGAGAACTACAAGCAAGTGCTTGTGGGGCAACGGTACTAGGCATAGATGCGGGTAATCCGGCGTTTGCCGATGATGTCACACTGGTCGCGCTTAACCATCTTCTACACCAAAACCTCGTAGTTATCGTGTATCGGTACTGTAAAAAATGGAGAATTGATATGAACGTCGAAAAATCAAAGTTTTAGTTTTTTCGAAACGTCGTAATAGCCCGCAAACAGGTATCCTATACGGGGGCGAGTATATAGAACAAACCAGGTCTGTCTCGCACTTAGGCATATTACAAGAATCTGATCTTAAGCTACATAACCGCATCGAAGAACGACTACAGAAAGCTACAAAATCATTTTTTTTGCTTTGACAAGTCAGGGTCTCCATGCAAGGGGTGTCAATCCCCTAGTTTCAGTAGAAATATACAAAAAAATTATTATACCAACCGCTTTATATGGCGCCGAATCATGGAATGACACGACACAAAACGACATACTTAAATCGCTTCCAACAATCGCCAAGAAGATTCAAGGACTACCCATAAGAACACGCTCAGATATGGCCGAACCAATAATTGGTCTCCGCAAATTATCAGCAGCTATTGAAATAAAGAAGTTAATGTTCCTACATAAGATATTGTCACTACCCGATGACACAATCACCCATAAACTCTTTATAAACAAATTCATCTTGTATAAGTCTGATATTAAATTGGTGCAAATGGGTTTTATTCAAGATATTTGTAGACTTTTAAGAAAGCACAATCTCTATTTTATTGTTAAGGAATGTATAGAACATGGATTGACTTTGCCTCTAAAATCAGTTTGGAAACGCATTGTGAAGCACTCTGTTCTAAGGCTGAAAAAACAATTGTTTAGAGCAACGACTCACCAGCGACAATGAATTTCTATATTTTCGTGTTTTGCACCCATTACTTAAACCGGCCGTCTTATATTCTGTACCAAAGACATGTAGCTTTAGAGAAACGCTACTAACTATAGCAAAACTGTGGTGTAGGCCAATTGGTCATGAACACATGTGATCTATGCGAACACATATATTACGACCATCTGGCACATGTTTTGTGTGAATGTGAAGTATCGTCCTCGTTAACCCTTTGCATGCTGGGTAATTTGTCTTCTGCTAAAATGTCGTCTGCTGAATTTCTAAAATTAGCATTTTCTTCAATTTTTTTCAAAGAATACTATCAGAATAGCAAACAGTTTGGATCCTGATGAGACGCCACGTTTTGTGGCGTCTCATCTGGATCCAAACTGTTTGCAAAGGCCTTTAAAATTCGGCTCCAGCGCTTTAAGGGTTAATTAAGACACAGTTACTTCGACCAGATAGACACAGCACTCGGAAATGACGTTAAACATCAACTCGAATCTATGGACAGTATAGACATGAGCTTGAGAATGCTCGGGGATCCAATAGAACCAATACTCGGAGTAAGAGAGAACAATGTATTTCTGAAACTGTCATACATTTTTATTGTAAAATGTATAAGATATTGCTTGTAAAATATGTCTGTGGTAAACATCCTGTAACAAGTGCTTAATTTTGTAAATAGTATTCATGGACTTGAAAAAAAAGCACTGTGCATTTATCACACATTTCGATTGTATCACATGCAGATGTATATTTATAATGCACTTATATCATAATTTGTAGATAACTGTTATTATAACATGTTCAAAATCTCCATTCTGGGGGAAATAAAGAATTTGATTGATTGATTGATTGATTGATTGATTGATTGATTGATTGATTGACTGACTGATTGATTGATTGATTGATTGATTGATTGATTGATTGATTGATTGATTGATTGATTGATTGATTGATTGATTGATTGATTGATTGATTGATATGTATTAATCAATCTTCATAAAACTTGGTCAGAACATTTTCCCCAATATAACCTCGGGTCATGTGAGCTAAAGAAATTGGTTACTAGAGTAAATGAAAAATTATTGATACACTAGCAGTCACTTCCTTTGTCTAATATTCATGAACATCGGTAAGAAATTTGTTCTAACGATATATCATTCGAGTTCAAAAATAACAATTGGTTAGATATTATTTATGTTTCATATAGTAATTTCATGATTTTAATCTATACCTTGTGATAATAGTTAAGTTCCGTATGGTCTCAGGTGAACGCCTGAGCGCCTCATGACCCTCTTGTTTCGAAAGAGCAAACTATGGTAAATTGTTTTCAACATTCAATAATGTGGACTTGTAGAACAAAAATGCTGCAAAACACATTGGTCTACACGACCCAAAAATATTAAATGATGACAAAAGTAATTTAAGTGGAAAAACGCGAATGATTAATCTGCTGCTGACGACGAGATGGGGTGGATGATGAGTGATGATTACTTGGGGGTTATTTATCTAACGGATACTTGTAGATTAACCGATTTCAAATGTCTTTAAACCTTGGCATACTTTTTTTTCTGTTGAAAAGAACGGAAGATTTTTGGACCGAAGCGATATCCAATGTCTTTTAACCCTGTCATTAATTTATATTAAGTTGTTCTGTTGTTGAGAACCTTTGTTTTATTAAACAATAGTTCGCCAATAAGTCTTTCATGCGTGTTTGCGCACAAACAAAACAGTGTACTAAGATAAGCGTTTTAAATGTGTCATTTTAAACAAAGCGCTAAAGAAAGTTACGTACCTTCAACTTATGATATTTCGTTTAATTATAAAACAACTTGGCGAAAGTTATTAAATATAAACGTGTTGACTGAATTTCACGCAATTATCGATTTTTGTGCTTGTATTCCATTCCATACACAGAAAATATATTTACAAAAAAAATAATTAACAACTAATAAAACAACTACTTGGATTAGACGTTTGACATAATGTTGTACATATTTGTGTTTATATTTGGAACAAGTCTCACTCTTGTAAGAGGTAAGCTTTTCATGTTCATTCAGCGCGTCGCCCAGTTATGGTGTTATATTTCGTGTTTTAGTAACTCGCTAATACCATTTTGATTTTTACTATTAACTTGTATGTACACTTGCACGCGCATATTTAAAAGGTTGGTGCCTTGTTTATTCCCTCCTCGGAGTGAGAGGCGTTCAGCATTGCATTTTTCCGTCCGTACAATCGTATTCGCCAATAAATGTTGAATACTCAACTTCTCTTTAACTGCGCGCCATATGTTTCGCTCAAACTTTAATATCTGAATAACCTTAATGTGATTCTGATAATAAAGAAATGAATCTTTTCTGGAATCAGATTTGACTAGAATATAGTCCATTTGATTTCTTTATAGACTCAACAGTCACCAAATGTGGTTTACTGAGTTCCTATTAACTCCTGAAAACTCGTTTAAACTTTTAACAGATAGATATCTTAAGACCGGATTGTCCATGGTGGCATTAGTATCTCTAACACATCTGTTTCTAATGTTTATTTTATTTTAATTACTAGTATGTTACAAGATAAGTATTGATGCAAAGCATCAAAGGGCGTCGGGACTTTCAGTGCAAAAGGCACTCAATGAAGCTACATGGAACGATTTTTTTTCTACTGTAAATATTAATATATTGACCGATTTTTTCAAACAAAATCGAAAAAGATACTGGTATAACCATTTTCTATGATTTTGTGTTATAACCCCCAAATAACCATTATCTATGATGTTGTGTTTTAACCCCCAAATAACCATTATCTATGATTTTGCGTTGTAAACCCCAAATATTTCATAGTTCATTTTATTAACATTGGTTTCCCTTTTTTTACTGGCATCCGTGTGCATTTTTCATTTATGGAACAGAACTGTGTAGGTTTTTAAAAATCTGCTTCATCTTGTAAGCGTGATTTCATATTTTTCTAAACTTCAAGGGGAGATGATTCTGAACTTATTTTTACGTTGCTCATTTACGATAGGGGTTGAGTACTCATTGATATGAATACACTGTAAAAGTTTTAATGTGTTTACGAACCCCCCACCCTCTCACACATATATTTCATGGGCATAATAAAAACAAAAAATGGTTACAATAAAACAGCATATTTATTTAAATTAAAATGTCTACATCAAAACAAAAAGTTAACATAGAACACAAATAAAATAATTTGATTCTACTGGGGCTCGAATCTTGAACCTCTCACATGTGAAGCGAGCGTTTAACCACTACACTACGGAACCGCTTCTAACTAAGATATTAATAAGTGACTGTAGTGTAACGGTTATCAATAAAGCAATAAACCGTGTATTCGCTGTCGTCTTGTAAAATTAAAGAAAATACGCGTTAACCAAAACTCGAACAGCAAAAGTCTGCGCTATTGTTAGAAAAACCACAAAATAAATATATTTTGATTATGTTTTGTTTTTATACAAAACAAGAAAGTTTCAAAGGTTCGCGTTTTTGCCCAGTCCCTGTGATCTTTTATTATTGCCCAGTCCCTGTGATCAGTTATGTATTAAAATAATTAGCTTTGCATAATTGGCAATAAATGTTGTAATAAATGTAATAGGCACAAATGCCGTACTTATTTACACTAATTTACACAAAAAATCACCACTATGCACGATATTCTGACAACAAAAATACATACATTGACCCGTAAAATAACTTCTCCTCCCATAAGCGAAAAAAAACGTATTACATACTTGTCGCCGCACTTCAGTGCGACGCCAATAATATTATTATCAAATGACGAGTACGCTTACGCTTGTCAGCAAGTGTGGGCACAGTCATAGTCAAAAGACATGTAATGCAATTTAACACACGTTCTAGTTATAAGAAGATCTCTTAAACGTTTCTTTACTGCGAAGTGTCTACAAATTGTTTGGTGTTTGGTGAAATGAATTTTACCATGTCTATGTCCGAAATCATCATGTATTAACTACATTAGTCTAATCACTATCTATCGAAAACAGAATGGTCTCAATGAAATTTTCTCTTCCGATTTCATCGCGTCTTGTTTTCATTTTGGGTGGTAAGCTGTTCGTAGAAACATTATAACAAATGTTAATTTAAGTATTTTGTCTGGACTTTTGGATTTACAATTTATTAAGAACTGTATAAACTCGAGTGTTTTCTGACACAAATGGATGCGAACAAAATGACATGCAAATACTACATGTATATAGTTATGCACTGTTCGAGTTGTGTAAATACTTCGTTACATTAGTTTGTATTACATGCAAGTTCTGTCTTAATTGTTATATGCACTGACCATTTCTACTGAGCTTTTCTTGTAATGACTTCTCATTGTTTAATACCGTCTTATGTTTTACGCAGATACTCAATGGAAATTATAATATATATAAAACAATTTCTATAATCGATGATATTAGCACTATATCATCGTTATCAACAACTGTATGAACATACAAATATATAAACAATTCTTATTTTGACAAATATATCTAAAAGTTGAGATGATATTTAATAATTATTGATTGTCAATCATGGCTTGATTTAATCAATTTGCTGCACTCGATCGAGTTATGTCAATACATTGGAAAATAAAAAGAGTCGATGTAATGTGTGTTCGTTTATTTCTGTTGTGTAGGCTACATTGAGATCAGCAATCTTCCAAACACGTGGCCCGTGTCGGTTCATGAGAGTGAGACCGATGTGCCGCTGTTTCTGTACTCAGTCCGAGTATACAGTCCCGATGTGACAATGACATGCACCTTAGTAACATCTACCTTTTCTCCGGACTTTACTATAACAGATGCTGGTAATTGTGAGTATGAAAGAAAACTAGCAAGATTTTGGGTGATTAAAGTATAGCAAGCGATGTTTTTTGTATGCTCGACCACTCGTCACTTAGGTGAGCAGTGTTCGCATAAAACTTGGTTAATGTTAGTTTTTCTTGTGGTAACAATTTCGGATAGGTGAATTTTGTCCGGTTTGCCAAATCACCCCAACCGTCCTAAGGTCGCACAAAAAATATAATTATTATTCGAAATTATCGCGACTTACAATAAGAGACAAATCAAGATATGTAAGAGTGATGGACCACATCCCTTGTCATCTGATGAAATTTGCTTCCTTTACGTGTATCCTTTTGGTGAAATGTGTATGGGACGTATCATGTCAATATACGTTAAATTATAAAAAAAACTTAACACGTCATTATTTGTACGAACGGTTTGATATTTCATCTACAATAAATGAACACACGCAATCAACATTACTTTGTCGTGGTTGACTTACAATAACAGCTATTAGTTTATAAATATTTTCAGATAATTGGGATATAAAGCTAAAAAGTAGTACGACTCTGGACGAAAGCACGAATCCATCGATAAACCTTAGTGTATCATGCGGCGATACAAGCAACCAAAAGACAGGCATTCTTACTGTAACTGTGATAGAAAACGTGAAACCTGTCTTCACTGATTTAACACGTAAGTTAATATTACACTTACTAAACAGCGCCACTGAAATATGTTATTAATGCATGCTTCATTGCAGTTGTTGTTAAATAAATCTACCCCGGGTAATAGTTATGAATTAAATATGTTTGCTCGATTCTTCTTTTTGATCGTTTTTTTTTTGTTTGCTACGATTTAGCTTCTTTATCAAATAATAAGAAATGCATCTTACTAATTGTAATACAATAAGCTCATGTCTTCCGAACTGAACAAAAAAACTAATGAGGCCCAAATAGCATATTAGCGAGAAGCCTGGTATTACAACATTGTGTTTTTTCAATTTTGGTCTGTCTGGATGGTGTTATTTTTTACTTCCCAATGTGTCTTTTTCGCTTTCTTATATCGTGCAAACAGTTTATCCTGCGTATCTGCAAGTGTATAATTTGTGCTTTCATTTTAATGGTAGATATTACAATAGTCGCAACTACGCGGTGCAAAACAATTATGAATAACCTAGGCGCTGACGTAATTCGGTCAATGGTTTGCGCGTGCGGTCCATATTTATCATTCGCGATCCATATCATTCAGATAGTTAATTGACGTTTGGGAACAGTCTTGTTCTCCCTTTATTAGATATAAAAACATTTCGAATTACTACCCGAGGCCGTAGGGTTGAGGGCAAAAGTTTAAAAAAAGACACCCCACGGAAGGCCATATGTCAAATTAGCTAAATACTAGCCAGCCTGCGCCAGTCAGCGCCGCATTGTGTATACACCGAGCGTTTAGGCCCATATACAGTTTGGGACTATTTGTACACTACAAAACGAAACCCAGTTGTTTTAACAAAGTGGTAAACACTAGAAAATGCATAAGTAAAATGTAGATCTACATGGTGAAGGAGGTAATACAATAATGGTGACCGGTCCGTATATTCTCGATTGCTTTCATCGTATTGTACGGACCTATACCGTTCATAAAGAAACATTCGGGAAATTAATGTGGTGTTCACTATAGTATATAATCGCATTAAGAGCTGTTATAAATTCTGGTATCCTTGTAGTAACAAACACGTTCCCTGGACAACCGAAGCCGATCAAAGCTGATTGCCGTATGCAAAATATAGTATAATTTAATGCCAGTAACTGAAACATGCATTCTTTAATCAAAGGATAACGAGCTCATAGCAGCAAAAATATTCGCATGACTTATCAAAGTATATGTTAAGATTGAGTCGTTTTCTTGATGATTTAATAAAATAAAAATAGAAAAGTTAAATTTTAGCGGAGGTAGATATCTCTGCACAGACGACAAGGGTCGGACAAGTGATCTACACGTTCGAGTTCACAGATCCAGATAGTAGCAGTAGTTCTCTTACATATGCCATAGTCCCACCCTCGAGTGTATTCAACATCAGCGGAGGTAAATCTGATTTTCATGTATAGCTCGCTGAAAATTAATCTGTGCAAAAATGGCCTTCATGCGTGAATATTTTAACAATCCTTTCATATTGCATATAATAGTTCATTTTTTGATAAAGTAAAAATGGACTCCATAGGTATTTTTTATGGATGACTTGTACTTTTTTCCAAAGTTCAAAACTGACATCACGTCCGTTATTTTATGAATGTTGCGCGCGTGAAAAGAAAACCTGCATGTTTATCAGTACAGGCCAGAGTACTGACGCTCGATTTGTCATTGTCGGCTTTTAAGTACCCTGGAATTCTAACGCTAAATTGGTCGTTGTCGGCTTTTTTCCAACTTAATTTATTTTAATATTTATGTCAATATTATGCCAAATTGTCCCTAGTATATTGTCGAAACACAAAACAGAAAGTTAAGGCAGGTGTTTTTCAAAGAGAATTTTGTTTCGTATTTTGTAACGCGTTTTACGACATCGAATTTTGGGCGGGAATAAAACGCGGGTATTACAATTTATTGTTAAATTATTACATAATTATGGACACATTAATATCTACCAAAACTGTTTTCCGAATATTCAGTACGTGTCTATTTTGTGTTTGACAACCATTTGTTGTACCGTAGTGACAAAATCTTTAGTTGTCTTATTGAAAAGTAACAACAAACACGTACACAATACGTGTCTAGTTCGTATCATTTCGTTGATCATGTGTGCAAATCATTTCAATTGATTTGAACGATTGTGAAACTGAAACTAAAGTAAGTGTGTTGAAATGTATTCACAAACAAGATAAAAAGCACACTCATTAATGAATGTAGCTTTTTCAAGCATTAGAGACTGTGTTCTAACTATATGCATACACAACCTCGTTTGGGTTCATAGTTTTTAAACTCGGTCAATATAGAATGTTATACAAGAAAACAATAAATCATATATGGAAGACTATTTCATTAATTTCTTTAAACAATTTACAGAATCTTTGGTGCTTTCAACCGATCTCTCTAAAACAAAAACTACAAGTTACAGTGTAACGGTTGAAGTTCGTGATGAAGAACTAGGAAACCAGCAATCGATTCCCGTTACAATCAACGTGAACGGTTAGCAGATTTTGTTATTTACATACTGTTACAAAATAAGACAGGTGCGCAGTAAAGTTTGACAATTAGTTCTGGCTTGACCTACGACTTTCGTTTTCTGATGAAACGTAAAACCGATTGAATTATTTGTGAATATAGGTTTAATGTTTAATCAACTTTTTGTTTGATATATATCAAGTAGTGCTAGCTTACTTTAGAAAAACATAAAAGAAAAACGTATGTAGCATTGTTCGATTTTACAAGCCTGACCAACAATAATAATTAAAATATGTTTGTTAAACTGTTCAAAAATACGAACACTGAGAGCATATTATGAAATGTGTTTTACTTTTGATACATGTTTTTATTTCATGGGAAATATAATTGATATGTCCCTGTGTCGATTCTTCCCAGTAAGTTATCTACGCGACGTCACAGCGGTCCACGGATAAATGCATCAGCACTAATTGGTGTCTTCGACTTTTTCCATTCACAGATATTAATGCCATACCCGAATTTATTAAGACCTCGGATACGAAAGCGTTTCCGGAAATGACCAAAGGGAGAAAACTCCTGTACACGATAGGACACTCGGACGGCAATGGGGACGATGTGCAGATCACCTACGTTACCACGAACACTAACAATGATTTGTTCTTCGACCTCGTTCCATCAAGTAATTATTTATAGTACCTACCCTAGTGCATACAGCTTTAACGACATTCTAGAACTCCGTTGATAAAAGCGCAGAAGTATACCCAAATTGTTCGTTCACAATCAGTTCGTGATACTAATGGACACTATCTTTAAATATCATTAAATGCTACAACTATTTGTATACTTTGGCTGTCGACTCCAATGCTATTTCTGCGAATGTATCGTTTTCTACGTACATGTCATAAATGTGACAATACATGGGTAGTTAACTGTAAGCCGACGTCAATGTTTCTTCAGCTGGTGAGGTGTACCTGCTAGACGGTATGGAGTTCAACTACGAAACCGTGAGTTCGTACACCCTGGCGGTACAAATAGAGGACTGGCTCGAGATGCAATCCACCCAGTTCATTCTTACGATCCAAGTCACGGACGTTCCCGAGGGTCCCTGGTGGACAGATGTGCCGGCTACATTAACTAAAGATGAAGCCAGTGTATGCATCCTCCGTTGCAGTTGTACTTTGTTTGCAAATACTACTGTTACTATTCTTGAGTCGCGCTCTGTGAAAACGGGGTTAAATGCATGTTTGTTAAGTGCCGTCTCATATTAACATGTGTAGTTCGCGCAGGCTAATCAGGGACGACATTTTTCGACTTAACTGGATTTTTGTCTAGAAAAGTATTTCTTAAAACGAAAAATTCAAAAATCTAACGGAAGGTGTCGTCTCAGACTAGCCTTTGCAGTCTGAAGTGATTCACTTCAACTTGAATAGGACTTTTTGGTAGAGAGTGCGGAGTTTTTACGAATATTTATAAAGCAGATGTGTTTATCTATTATTTCAAGTTATGGTTGGTATGTTGTTGTTTTTTTTAAGAAAGGAGTATTGGTCGGTCAGCTTTCAAGCTTCTGCGATGACTTTGATAACATGCCTCCGGACAACATAACGTACGCCATACTCTTCAGCGCGGAGTCAGCGTGCGTACATGTATTATAAATGAGCCTTGTTCTGTGAAAAGGGGGTTTAATGCATGTGCGTAAAGTGTCGTCCCAGATTAGCCTGTGCAGTCTGCACAGCCTAATCAGAGATGACACCTACCGTGTGTATGATATATTTCGTTTTAAGAAAGTCTCTTCTTAGCAAAAATCAAGTTTAGGCGGAAAGTGTCGTCCCTGATTAGCCTGTGCGGACTGCACAGGCTTATCTGGGGCGACACGTCACGCACATGCATTAAAGCCCCTTTTCACAGAGCACGGCCCAAATCAATTTAATAGTACTCATATACATGGTATATATGTATTCATTGTAGTTTTTTTCCTTTATGTTCAATATCTTACCATTGATATTGACTGCTTAACAACCATCTTCGTTTCATTGTAACTGTGCACTTTCATATGTACGACAATTCATTTAAAATACAATTGCATGGTAGATTGAAGGATTCTGGGCATCCTCATGAATGCTTTTTTTTTAATTAAAAAAAATGAATTCCAGAAACCCCGAAAATATGTCATCAAATATTGAATTGATAATTGTTGAAAACTGCAATGGTTATTTAGTTTAAATAAATGGCTGTGTAATTTATATCAATGGTGCACAACGATAAGTTGATCGAGGAAGACGATCAATTTTGACAATCGACTGTTCTATATGTGTCTTGTCCTGAGAAAACTGGGCATAATGCATGTGCGTAAAGTGTCATCCCAGATTAGCCTGTGCAGTCCGCACAGGCTAATCAGGGACGACACTTTCCGCTTAAACTAGATTCTCGGTAAAAAGGGACTTCCTAAAAACGAAAAATACCATTCAAGCGGAAAGTGTCGTCCCTGATTAGCCAGATAAATAGGGGTCATTTGCCAGTCACGATCAATGTACCTATGAAGTTTCATGATCCTAGGCGTAAGCATTCTTGAGTTATCATCAGGAAACCATTTTACTATTTCGAGTCACTGTGATCTTGAACTTTGACCTAGTGACCTGAAAATCAATAGGGGTCATCTGCCAGTCACTATCAATGGACCTATGAAGTTTCATGATCCTAGGCCTAAGCATTCTTGAGTTATCGTCTGGAAACCATTTTACTATTTTGAGTCACTGTGACCTTGAACTTTGACCTAGTGACCTGAAAACCAATAGGGGTCATCAATAGGGATAATCTGGGACGACACTTTACGCACAAGCATTATGTCCAGTTTTCTCACAAGACACATATTATACCAACGTGTGCAGCAATTATGTGGTGCAGACGGGGTAATAAATGTAAATGTCATAACAATGTCTATACGAGTGTCATCACTTTTTCCAGGTATTTCGCTATAGACAATTACAGCGGGATAGTAACCTTCGCGCAGGATTTCGATTACGACGACCCCAATTTAGCCAACGCACTGAACCTCACCATCCGATGTTCTGACATCAATGGATTCAGTGCGGACACGTTCCTTCAAGTCATCGTCAATGACGTCAACGACAATGCACCCATCTGCGCACCAAAGCCCAAATCGCTGAGCCTGCGATATGACCAACAGGTTAACACGCCCCTGTCCTTCCTGGATTGCACCGACAAAGACAGCACGGTGAACGCAGAACTCGACTACAATATAATAGGACTTGCAAAAGGATACTCTAAAACGTATTTCCAGGTCGATAGCGGTGGTAATGTGTCTATCTCAAAGACGTTCGCAATGGACTTCAATACGTCGTTTTTCGTCACAATCAAAGTAAAGGACAGAGGGACACCGTCGCTTTCTATAACTGTGACACTTACGATCACTTACACTGAGAAGCCTTGGAACATCACTTATACAAAGGTCGATGAGTGTTTCATTTGCACAACGAGTGCTATATCCCTTCTAGCCGCATTAGGTCTCTTCGCATTGAGTGTAACGATTTGCCTTTTATACCTGCTGATTCTGAAATGCGCTTATGACATCGAACGAAGAAAAATGGCAAAAGCATTTGCAAAGAAGGAAAAGAGAAGGTACGGTGTATTATTTTGTTATTGTTGTAGTAAAAAGTCAGATTTATATACCAATTACATTTATGACTTCCGGTGTTTGGTTATAATTCTCATACATGTTTATATGTAAAAAGTTAACGCTACTCACAATTTCAATATACAATAACATGTATGTGATAGCACAGTGTCACATATTGAGCACACGTGGCAAAAACTATAGGTATGATAAATTATAGACGGTTCTAGACTGTAAAAGTATTATGCTATCACGACATTGTTCTTCGGTGTTCGTCGTAAAAGTCTGCATAAGACGTGTAGTGATATCATTGAACGTGCAGACAATGCTTTTGTTTATTACCGTGTGTGGAGTGCAAATGCTGGATTCTGGACGACTCTTCACGCAGTTGCAGTAATTAAGATTTGCACGACACGTTTCATTAGCCTCATGTGCAAAAACGATATTGTTTCATGACCTTTCCAATTCACAATTTCTAAATGGTCATTCCTGTTTTAAGCTGGCGATGGTTCGGGTGTTGGCGCCCAGGGGAAGAGGACCCGAAAAAGACGAAAGAAGAAATCAAAAAGAAAAAGATTAAAGACCAAGAATACGTGCGCGCTAGAAATCAGCTGCTCGGTATATCTGAAGAGGAGGCTTTCGGGTAATTGAACCTTACATGTTGATGCTTTCTGTAATAATCGTTCATCTTCTTTTTCAAAATATATGATCACATGTTGTTAATAAGAGGATAAATAATGGACCTTTATATAACTGCATTCATGACAAGTTACACAGAATTATGCTAAACGAAATTTTAGCTATTTAAAAACGAAAAATGAATAAAGTATGCGCTCGCTCCCAATAATTTTGATCTAATGTTCCAAAGTCTCAATATTACATACGATAAAGTTTATAAAAGTCACAGTGTTCAGTTCCAGAAACGTTTCTCTTGCTCTGAATGTTCTTAAGATTTACAAACAGTCATCTATGTCGCAAACGCTCTTTATTGCCAACGTTCAGTCATTTGTCAATAAGTATCTTTTCGAAGTGAGATGGAAACAGTTCTGAGTGACGTGCCCTCGCAGCGTTACCGGAGGAAAAATAAGGCGCCTTTCCAGCCAACGTCAGCAACAAACACGACGTACGTCGGAAGGGAACGCGACAAGACGCCCGATATAGGACTTAAAGCAATGCAGCAGCCGTTGACAGAGAGCCAGAAGATAGCGCTGAAGAAGTTCAATCAAATGAAAGACACGACAACTACCGACAAAGGACCAACCGGTATGGTTCTTCTTAAAGTTTATGTCGAGTTATCATTTATTACGGAATAATTAGTTTACTTAGCGTATAGATATGCATTATGATGTGAACGTCTGGATGAAGACCTAGTTCATAGTTATGCATGCTTAATTTGAGCATTTGATGAAGATCTAGTAAGAAGGTATTAATTCTTCTTTGAACATCTAGCAAACATTTAAGTGGTATTACAATACAATACAAATTAAAGTTATACGCTATAACAAAATACTTAATTTGTAATTGCAGCTATTTGGCAGTATCTTTCCATTATATTGGATAGTGAAATTTTATATTAAGTCAAAAGTATGTTTAAACAAAGTAATTAAATAATTAAACTATGCTGTTTTTGTTTCCAGCCCAGGCAGCTAGCGGAATGACGTGGACTTTTATGGGAAGGAAAAAATAATTGTTTTATTTCTGAAATGACCCTCTCTAGGTCAAATATTCATAACAGTTTTGGTATTATCTATCATGCTTATTATATCATTCATTACATTTTCGCTCACTGTGTATTTAAAATGAATATACATACTGTAAAACTTCATCTCAAACGAGGGACGTATTAAATGTTATTGTCAACTGATTATAGTTTTGAACAAACTGTGTTATTGTTAATAGAAAAGTTATTGTTATGTTATTATGTGTAATAAATTATTTATTTATTGATTCATTTATTTTGCATTCCTCATTTTTAAAAATGTTTTACTGGTTGCTTTATCTATTTATGTTTACATTGCTTAGACTCAAATATATGATCTGTTATAAGACATGTTTTACATCCAAACATCTTGTTGCTGTATTTACTTATATTTAATAATAATGTATTGACTTAAAACACGTTATTTAATGCTAAATGATTTTTTAACTACTATATAACCGACTCAACAAGTTAAATTTGCATACAATATTATTTAGTTGTACCCGTCTTTAAAATAAATTAGTGAAATGATTGTGATTGTGTTACATTGTTTGTGTATAAAAAATGGTGGTTATTCTTCATGCATAGTTTATTTTTAAATTGGAATTTATGTTATTTATTACACTTTAACTAATATGTCATTATGTTTACAATGTTTAATAATCAAATCATTGATTGCGCTGGAAATAAACAAACACAACTTACCATATTCCTAGTTGCAAACTATGCCTCTTTGCACGAATGGTTATTTCAAATTATAACGGTTTATATGGTTGTGATTTTGAACGAATTTGAAACACATGTGGTTTGCGTGTGACTATGATATTAATTAGTAAAAACATCATTTTGAATAAAAAATAATCTAATTATAACGAAAAATCAACTTATCTGAAAAAAAATTCACTATCAAATATACATGTATATATATATATATATATATATATATATATATATATATATATATATATATATATATATATATATGCCTCCGTAGCTCAGTGGATAAGTCATGTTTCAGCGGAATAAAGGGTTAGCCCGGCATTAAGACTATATATATATATATATATATATATATATATATATATATATATATATATATATATATATATATATATATATATATATATATATATATACAAGGTATTCAACTCAAATTGACCCGAAAATTGGGTTCATCGCTTTGAACAGCCATAACTTCATCAATTGTGCAGCGATTTTCATGAACTTGATCTTATTCAACACAGAAATAAATTATCTTTCTGGAAATGTATATACACAACTCGTGTGACCTACTCGTCACCGATCTGACCTAATTCAGCATGAAATCTTCAGGAGTAAAGACACATCTTCGCGTTGGACCAATGAAATCACTCGTGTGTTTAAAATGTCGGTCAGTTGTAATGTATGTAAACAAAGGATTCAAACGGCGCTGGACAGTTAGTGTTGATGCATAATGAAACGGCAAGAACGGTAATAATGTTTTTGCATACGTCTTATTGAATTATGGTACCGAGGTCCGTGAACTTTGCAGGGAAATGCAATTTACTGCACGAAGATTTCAGTCTTAGATCGTGTCTGATCGGTGAAGAGTAGGTCACGCGAGTTGTGTATCGTGTTATTTCTTAAAATTTGACCCGGCATTTGTAAAAATATTACAAGATATATACAGTACAACAGAACCAACCGTTTTACTAATTTAATCGTTAAGTATTAGTGTAAGGGTAAAGTACCTTTGATGTACGGAAATAAACGAAGAATATTAGGTATGTTAGGTAACATGAAACGTTCAACATAAAGACCAGTTTAAACACCAATCCATCATAAACGGAAAAAAACACTCTAACTATTTAATAGTTAACTTCATGTGATCTCCTGTCATCAAATAAATATGATCATGATCAATGCAAATTATAATTGGTTTAAAGTCGGATTGTGATACTAGACTCATCTTCAATCGACTTACCCCCCCCCCCGATCACTGGCATATAAGTCGTCCGTTTACAATCGGCGCAGTATGCAGCCACGGCACATTGGCTTATTTCATGTTACAAAATAAAATATATTCAAGAGATGCGTATTTCATGAAACAAACATCGTTTCTCAGGTTTATTAAAGGTTTCCATTAAACCTCATAAGGTTGTGTCGATATCATTGATAGATCGTTTGTGGTATTAGTTATTTTCAAGTTTCAACAATGAAAACAAAGTTTATACAAGTTGCACGGTGGCATAGAGGTGATATGCACTCCTCTTTTTTTCAATTGCACTCCTTTTTTATCTCGTGACCACGACTTACGATCTCGTGGCCACGAGTAAGCTATGTCGTGACCTCGAGTTACTAAGTTGATTGGCTGACTAACTCGTGGCCACGAGTTAGCTAAGTCGGGATCTCGAGATAGCTAAAATTCTATCCTGTTTTGTTGATGATTACTTCCCTTTGTATAAAGATCACCGTGATTTACCATGTGGAACAATTTGATTGGCTGACTAACTCGTGGCCAAGGGTGAGCTAAGTCGGGATCTCGAGATTGCTAAAATTCTCTCCTCTTTTGTTTAATGTACCCTTCCTTTATTAACTGCACCGCTCTTTTTTAATTGCACTCCTCTTTTATTTAGTATTGCACTCCTCTTTTTTCTATCTGGCCACGACATAGCTAACTTGTGGCCACGAGTTAGTAAGTCGTGGTCACGAGATAGAAAAAAAGAGGAGTGCAATTTAAAAAAAGAGGAGTGAATGTCACCTCTATGCCACCGTAAAGTTGACTTATACCATTTCCTTTGTATTTGCAGCGTACGCGGAATTTCGGTTAAACGCGAGAATCTGCATAGCTTAATACTCTAAAATGATGTTAAACTGACACTGTGCTCCGGTTCAAGTAGACACAACTTGTGCAGGCAACAACCGCAATTAACTTTAAAACTTTTTATTAATAAAAAAAAACACGTCAATATAAAACGATTTTTTTGTAACAAGCTTCGTCCATATGTTTAAAAAAGTATTCCAATGTTGTAATATTATTGAATATATATGTTTGGCATTCACATGATTACGTTACTAACATATGAAACTGTGAGTGATTTGTATAGCAATTGAAACCCTACTGTAGTTATTAAATATTTATTAATTTCTAAAATGTTTTTATTTTCGAATTTTCAAATGAACTGCGTTTATCGGATTAAAATCCGTAGGGTCGTATTGACAACTCATATCGTATTTTACAGCAGAACAAAATCGTTATTAAAGGGGCCGTCCAACAGATTTTGGCATGTATTGAAGCTTGTCATTAAATGCTTTATATTGATAAATTCAAACATTTGAACTAAAAATCTCCTGTAGAAAAAATACAAGAATAAAATTTAAAAAAAGGAAAAAAAGTAAACCTCAACAGGGCTCGAACCACTGACCCCTGGATTCTTGGAGTCCAGGTCGCTCTGCTATCATCTGTGGTTGGTTATAACGGCAGGACTTTGATTTCGAGCTGTGCTCGGAACCGGTCAAATCTCTGCGCGGAGGTTTGATAAGATTATGCAGTAAATGCCAGTAACCATGAACGCGCGAAATAACAATCCTGTTGTAATCAGATTGCGTCCAAGGGGGGGGGGGGGGGGGGGGTGAAAACATACTTTTGGAAATTTATATGAAATCATAGCTTATCAATGAACTCACCGGTCGATTGTCTTAACACATTGAACTACACGTATTTCATTCTGGATAATCGGTGTCGAAACCCTTTGCAATTGTTCATTAGTCTCTCAATCATATACGCTCGTAGAATTTACTTTTAGAATTTCATTCTTAAGAATAATGATAAAATTAAATTAGCTTGCATTATAAGCCAATCTTAGCTTGTGACTATCACTTGTTCGGCGATCCATGAGCATTCATGATTTTCGTCAACGGTTATAAAGTGGCACTATAGTCAATCACAGTATGGAAACAAATATATTCCTCGTAACGGTTCGTGCATGCATAAAAGTCAGTAACAGGTTAACATTTGTTGGGCGGAAATACAGGCAAATAACTAAGCATAATAGAATGTACCTCTGTTTAGGTATACAGCTTTAATTACGTGATTACCTTAAACTGCTTAATGTCTGAAAATGCAGTTCTGCGCAAGTTCCATCAGTTTTCATGTATGCCAAGAGTCGTACTTAATGTTCAAACAATAATTTATCCATATGAAGATAAATAATCACGCTGTTTTGCACGTAACGGAGACACAATAATTGTATTGTATTTGTAACTGCCAACTTTTCTGTAATTATATTAGGTAATATTTACACTTGTGATGCAGTCAGACAATCTCCGCATGTGTTCATAATTTACATAAATAATACAAAAAAGCGTTATATATACGTTTACAAGATCAGTGTTTTGCGTACAATAAAACTGAATTTTTACAGTGGAACTGATGTTATTATTACTAAGTGGTGTTTACTTCGAAAAATGAATTCCTGGCTATGGAAAAGAGCTGCGTTTATTCTGGATCTTGACATACCGTAACCCCAAATGACTTCTCTTTTGACTTATCGTTCAATATTGTTTTTGCCAAACATATTCAATGAACAAAAGTATGATCATTACTGATGATAATTCAGGGCAAAAGCGACCAAACCTTGACGATCACGTGAGTAAGCAAATATTTTGTCACATTAATACCCAAGAAATGGGTCGTAACATGATGTCCGTTACCAAACGTCATAACAATAAGACAGTTATAGTTTGAAAACGATAAATAATACAAAGTCTTCAAATTGATTTACTTTGATGTAATATATCTTGCTTTGACAACGCAGTTGAACTCTCAAGGTGGCTTTAAAAAAAGAGATTTCCCAAAATTTGATAACACAAATGGCTGCCCAAATTATAAGATACCACTTGAAGTAAAAATGTAAGCTGGCAGAAACTGTTAGATATATTGGAACGCACTACAAAGACAAGAATTTAAATAGAGAGGATGGCGAACTTCCAGATTTAAGTGGTATTTGAATTATATAAACTTAATTGTGACCTATTGACAATTGTTATATATAGTCCAATGATGTCACCAGTATAAACAAGGGAAGAGGACAATTACAAGGCATGGCATAGGGGAGATAACCCTGGGTTATGGTTAGGTTAGGGTAGGGTTAGGGGTCGGGTAAGGTTTAAGGTATTGGTTAAGGCTAACCCTAACCCAAACCCGACCCCTATCCCTAACCCTAACCCTTGCCCTAACCCTCTAACCCCCCCCCCCCCCCCCCCCCCATGCGCATTACAATACCATGCCTCGCTCGTTGTCGTTGTCCGCTTCCCGTATAAACAACTTCAAAGGCAGTCGATGAAAAAAGGTAAACGCTAATTCACAGTATCAGTATCTGGATGTGACTTGAAATGTATCAGTGAAGTGACCATTACAATCACAAGTAAAATCTTCCCAGTTTTAAAATATATTCGTTTTTGTTTCCTTTCATTCCACGCAACTTGAATGTCAAGTAGACAGATTTTCTGGTTGAACACGTTTTTTATACACGTTATATTTGCCTCTTCAAAGTGTGCATTTCGTATACAAATAAAGTAATATTAAAAAACTAGATGTCATTCCGTGTAATTAATTCTAATACATACATAATTGCCGTTTTATCACAAATTTCAGTATATAGTTGACATTATAAGTTCATTTTTCTTGTTATTCTGCATAATCAACTCTAAAGAAGAAAAAACAAACACACAAACATCATCGAAACGTTATGCTCCACATGTTAAAGTCGTCGATTGCCTGTTTGTTTGCGAGCTTTAATAGAGAAGATGACGAGAGTGTTCCTTAATCGGAACTCAACTTAACCTATGTACACTCATATTTTCTGTTATGACATAACCGGGCTACCGCTCTAATAGAGTTATAGTAGCCCGGTGGACGTGAGCTGGAAATTTTCAGTTGCCCGATGAACAATTCGGTAGCCCCCGGGCTCCGGGCAATAGATTTGTCGGACACTGGTAATGTACTTATGTAACGTAAATATTCGCATAGTTCCATAGGATATTAAGTTATTTTGGATTAAAAATACACAAATAAGTGGATTTTGTTCATTTACCTGCGTTCTTCATGTAATCCGATATTAACAATTTTGCCTGATTTCCGAGTAACAACTATGACGGTACTTAGTAAATGCATTTCTTCTGGTCTGTTCTTCAGACATCTGTTAAAAAGCTTCTCATAATTATAAACGTACCATTACAAGTTCAGTTTTCAAATTCACGTTTTGAAAGTGCCAGCAAAGAGACTGACTGTACAGGCATACTGTTAGCAGTGCATAATATTTCAAAATTACAATTTTAAATCTATACAAGAAGCTATACAAGTGTATTAATTTGTTTTCTATTTAAGTCACGTACACTCGTCAATTTGGGTCTGTTTGTCTGGCATCGTATAGTATTTAACACAGCTTTTCGAAATGAAGGGGATAAACAGACATACAGTATTGGATTGGCAAAGTTATTCACGAAGAACAGTCTCGTTAGAATGTAAGTCACTGTCGTTCTAACTCTGAGAGCTGAAACAAGTAGTCCTGCTGTCATTAGCAGTAATGAAGACAACACAAAAACTAATGCTACGCTTGACATCAAAAGTGTAGTCCTCGTTGAGTTTGTTCGATTTCGCCTCACAGCGGTAACAACCGTAAGTCCATCCATCGGTGTAACCCTTCGCCATCGACGAAAAAAGATTGCTACTCGAGTATAAAACACGCATGCTACAATACAAGAAGTGACTGACAGTCCGAATGACAAAGCGTACGTTATAATCAGAAGACTTTTGTGCGAATAGTTGATTACACAATATCCATTGGCGTTGTTTTGTACTGCAAAAAGTTGCGGGATTGCTGACAACAAACAAAGAATTGTAATGGCTATCCCCATGTATTTCCCTTTTGTTGAAGCGTCTTTATCATAAATCGTTCAACTGACGTTGCTTTGAAACGATATACAGCCAAGCACGATATAATGACAGCCGTTGTATTGAACGTAGTAAATAAAACAAAATATTTAAATTTACATAGCCAGTCTGGGGCGAATAGTGGCCAAATGTCGAGCTCAGTTAATATGAAACATGGGGCGCAGACGACAAGAGAAAACACGTCACACACAGCGAGATAAAATACCATCCAATCAGTCAAGGTCTGTCTTTGAAGCCTCGCGTGCAACAAGATGACAAAATAATTTCCAGGAATTCCTATCACAAAGGCGATCCCGATGAATGCTGTCAGCGCTATTTTTATCCACACCGGGACTAGAATGCCCAAGTGTTCATTGGCAACATTTTCCTGGGAGCTATTGTTCTCCATTATCTGCTCAAGACTGAAAGCGTAATACTGCAAATCAAAATATGCACATTAAGATAAACATATGCACGCCCAGATTTTTGTTTCACATGAATCTATTTTTGAAACAAATGTTGTCGTAGATAATGTTTTTGTAAACAGCCAGTTGAAGAAAACTTCATACACTCAGATTTATTACTAAATGTTTGTTCATGAATTAATACAATAATTTTGTTTTTAATATTTCTGTTTGCAAACCATTTTTCAATTCAAAATCCGTAAAAGCCAAATCGAATGTGTATGATATATTTTCTATGAAGCATGCTGTATGAAACACTATTGGCTGATATTTTAAATATAAGATCATGCAATCTATCGAGTTTTCCAATGCCCAATAGAATTCTAGATTAAACTTTTACATTAATGTGATGAAATATCTTATTTTCACGTTTTCCAATAAAACGACCATGCATTTGTTTAATGAAAATGTTCAATTATACAACATTTAACAGCCTATTTTCCTCGACCATTACTTTCAGTATAAAATAAGGCATTAATGGATGCGTCGCATTTGTTTTTCTGCATAATAAATGATTGGTAAACCTTTTAACATATTAATCAAAACATTTCTCGTCAATAAAGTACGATTCATCAAAACATGCTAAAATAATAAAACAATACTCAATACAGGTCATTCATACTTTGAAATGTTGTTCTCGTCGTTTAATGCGATCTAACACTTCCGCGAAGGAAAGAATATGACACACACGTGCAAATACTTCGTAATTTATTTAGATTCCCAAAACACGTTAGACATTTACAACAAACACTAAGATAACACTTTAAAAAGTGACCATTGGGATGTAAGAATTGCATACACTTATTATAAACGTATGTATCTTAGCCATAATATCTAAACTATCATAATGTAAACTGCCAGTTTATGAACTATCATGAGGAGGATTACAACAATACTTTGCAATTATATATGCTAAAAATTTGCTTTTTGAAACCACGGCTGAGTAACATGTCGATTTAATATGGTATAAGGACTACTACAGATACGAAAAATACGAATGAAACAATAAATAATTAATAATATTTTGCTATTGTGTGAAAACAAGGAGTTGGCATTATAACGTTTGACAAACATAAAACTTAAATTTCGGTTCTATTTTATTTATCTTTATTCTTTAATTTTTCATAGACTATCATCAGAAAGATATATTGTTTCCAGAGTGTCTTCATTTAAGATGTTTTTGGTCAAAATACAATTCAAGTTAACCTAATTAACGCATTGGCGTTTATTTAACGATTATTTACTGACTGCGACCTGACAGCGATACCTGGTGGGAGGAAACGAAATGCATTAAAGTGAGGTCGCGAGTCCACTGCTGGAGCGAAGGTTCGTTTAGAACTTAGTACTTACCGGTATACATGTTCAGTGGTAAATCGAAAACAATTGAAAATATTTTGTTCAAAACGAATATCAGAATAGTGAACAGCAATACTTATATGATCTAAAATATACTTGTGAACATAGTGCAATATGTTAGCAATTAACACGAGAACAAAGCCTTTTAGTACAAACGATCTGGCGCTGGCGATTTTCCCGATATAAAGGAGCAGACATGTTGACGTCGAGAGATGAGTGAAAAACTGGTGTAATCCTCAAGCATTTTCATTAGAGATAAACTTGTCTCGCGTTGAACAGGCAGTTGACATCGTTGCAAGCCGCACACATGTATCCACTTTACATATCCTATACTTAACAAAATAGAAAGTCACTTTAATTACCTATTAATGTAAATGTGATAACTGTTTGTGCATTTTCTATTTCGAAAAGTTTCTGGCCTATTGGCGGGAAATGTTATTCAAATTTCATTGGACGCTTACAAAGGTCAGCTTACATCGTCTGATAGGTCGGATTGGGGAACTTCTGCGGGCGGCTCTGTTAATCAAACGAGTATTGTCATCCCCCGACCCGGACGTCCTTTCCCGCTGACTTCGCTGACTCCTAGAACTTGGAAGGATCGCCAAGCGGAATGGTTATTGTCCGTACGAGGATAGTGGTTCCACTTCGTCGCCGAAAAAGGGACTTTAGCTACGGAGGTGGCAGCGTAGAGGACGAACGGGGTGGACCTTTGGCAGAGATACAGGCCAAGATTTTGAGGAGGTGACCCTATGAATATATCAGAAGTGTCCCAGAACGGCGGTACTCAGTACGCCGAACGTGCTGGGGAAACCGTTGTGGGGTCCGTGTCGATCGCTCGTGGCGTCTAGAGAGGCCATAAAAGCGGTGCAGCGCACGAGGGGCGGGAAGATGGTCTCTTTTAATTGTCAGCACTCCATTGGCGGAGTAACCTTGTCCTTTCAAGGGCAGCCAGACATGTATTGTCTTTAAATTGTCTACCAGTGTACATTAAGGTCGCATTGGTCACCTTGCACTCGTCTATTTGGATCAAACTTATTTTCGTTGGCGAATACCCGGGAATCCGATGTTACTTCGACCTTCATTGGTTCAAAATTAAATATTTTGTCTGAAAGGTCTCAGGGGCAAGTCTACACATAATGCACTCCTAAAGACTCAGCTATGACCTGTAAATACACTTCTGAATAACACGCCCTTTAAAGGACACTATGTACCTTATAGATAATCCTCTCATAAGAGATAACCTGATGAACTTATCGAATATTTAAGCCACATTACAGAGTCAGGTTTGATGAAACAGATGCGTCACGAGAAATTCTCAGGTTACTCTCTAGTCGCCAAGCTGTATTTTTTGACATCCGAGAATGCTTATGAGGGCGGGGTTAACTGGCGACTGTTTTTTTATTGATGTTGGTCAATAAAGTTAGCGTTTATCGTAGATTGTTTTACAAATAATTACAGTTTGAACTTTACGTAATATAAAATGGTAATTAATGCAGGCTTTATTATGCAGTACATTAAAGACAATGTCGGGCATCATCCTCGCACCTTTTAACTTTTAACCATAGTTTCTTATGAACAGCTTAAAGCGAAAGGTGCGCTATTGAATCCTTATTGCGAGTAAGTTGTAAAAAAACACTTTAAAAGAATCTAAGCGGTACAAATTTCAGTACATGTTTTTTTTTTCGTTTTTCATGCCATGTGTTTATATTTGCTGATGACGGTAATGTCCCTGTGTACGCATCACAAAAAACGTGTTTTATAAGAGTGCGACATTGTTGCTGTCGTCTTTTAAACTTCTAGGCATTTAAAGCGTGCATGTTGCAACAGACCAGGTGCTGTAACTTAATTTAGACGTTCAATTCATAAAATGTAGTATTGTATTATGAAAAAGTTTAATCGGAGTAATTAGACACGATCAGAAAGTATTGACCCATTGAAACTATAGAAAAAATCGTTACTTTTACGACTTAAACGTTGCAGAAATGGTACGTTCATAACAATATTGCTGACGGGTGGGAGAGTAGAGGAGTACTGTTAGTACATGAAAATGAATACGATTGAAATGGAAATATATTAAAGGGATCTTTTCACGCCTTGGTAAATTGACAAAATTGAACAGAGTTGTTTCAGATTCGCAAATTTTCGTTTTAGTTATGATATTTGTGAGGAAACAGTAATACTGAACAATTACCATGCTCTAATATAGCCATTATATGCATCTTTTGACGATTTTAAAACCAAAAAATTATAAAGCGTTGCAACGCGAAACGATTGAATAATTTGGAGAGTTCTGTTTTTGTCGTTAAATTTTGTGCAACTACGAAGATTGCTTATATAAGGTATAAAATACGTCAAATTTGTGTACACGGCGTAATAGCTCAGTAGGCTAAAGCGTTTTTACTTCAGGACTCTGGCAGGACTCCATGGGTCACTGGTTCGAAACCTGCTCCGGGCAATGTTCTTTTCCTTTTTTAATTTTATTCTTGATTTTTTACTGGAGCTTTTACGATCCAATGTTTATCAATATAAAGCATTTAATAAATAAGTTAAAAAAAATGCCAAAATCTGTGCCCCTTTAAATGAAGCATATAATTTGAGGCGAAAAATATTTAATACTTTTTAATGTGGTTTGATTGAGAATTTAGTACAATGCTCGTTGATACCAATACATTTATTATAAGAATAATGTTGTGATTCATTCTTTGTTAGACTCACAGACTTTTCCTTAGTGCCAACTTAGATGTACGTTCAATTTCTGTTTTCATCTCTGTAATCATAAGTGGAGTTTGTGTGAATCCTGTATAAAATCACGAGAGATTGTAAATCAATGTCATATTTCTCCTTGATGTTTGTTTTTTTCAAAAGCTCACCAATTTAGACAATTTAAACTAATAACATTGGTGTTTGCATTTTTCGTGGCCGTTCGATTGGCCTATGTTAAAAAATCGAACTTTTAGATAAACACGTACCAAGCAAAATGACAGCGCAAAGATTCAGCCAGCCATGGATTAATATAACCATCAAAAGATTATCAGCAAAGAAGCAAAAATATTATAATCGAGCTAAGCAAAGTAAAAATCCTACAGACTTTGAAAAATTCAAACAAGGCAAGAAAGAGTGCCAACAAGAATGCAGGAAAGCTCATAACCAATACATTAGTGGCATGATGGATGAGGATAAAATAAACAATCCAAAGAAATTCTACAGCCACATTAAAGCTAAACGTTGTGATTCTAATGGTGTATCACCACTTAACTCAAATGGCACACTCCATAGTGACAGTAAAATAAAAGCCGAAATACTCAACAATCGGTTTACTTCAGTATTCACAACAGAAGACCTATCAAACACTCCAGAACTTGAAGATGAAATTGAGGAAGTACCACCTATTATTGTTAATAAGAAAGGCATTCTAAAACTCCTAAAAGGCATAAATGTCCATAAAGCTATCGGACCAGACAATATTTCAGGTATCCTGTTTAAAATTGTATGTGAAGAAACAGCAGATGCCCTTGTCTTAATTTTCCAAACATCTTTAGACTGCGGTAAAATTCCGCGCGCATGGAAAGAGGCATTCATAACACCACTGTTCAAGAAGGGGGACAGGAGCTATCCATCTAATTACAGACCTGTATCACTGACCTCCATATGCTGCAAACTTCTTGAGCATGTGATCCATAGTAATGTCATTTCCCACTTGGACAACCATGATGTCAAAGTTGTGCTAAACATGGCTTTCGCAAAGGCAGATCCTGTGAGTCACAACTTATCGCACATTTCAAGATCTCCAAAACAGTCTAGATGAGGAACAACAAGTAGACGCCATACTTCTAGATTTTAGTAAAGCGTTCAACAAGGTGCCCCACCAACGTCCCCTCACCAAGCTGAAGAGTTACGGCGTGCGAGGCAACCTTTTGCATTGGATAGCCGACTTCCTGACTTGACGCACCCAGTCAGTTGTCCTTGCAGGCAAGCACTCCACTAGAACGCCAGTAACCTCTGGCGTCCCCCAAGGCACAGTATTGGGGCCATTGTTATTTCTCGTTTACATAAACGACTTGCCCAAATGTGTAAAATCCAAACCAGGACTCTTCGCAGACGACTGTATGCTTTACAATATAATCAAAAGACCCGACGATGCAAAACAACTACAGAGTGACCTCAACAATCTACAAGAATGGGAAAACAAGTGGCAAATGCAATTTAATGAAGACAAGTGCGAGGTATTACGGATAACAAATAAAACCAAACCGATAATAACTGATTATAAGATTCATGGAAAAGTATTAGAAACAGTTTAAACCGCAAAATATATAGGTTGCAACATCTCCTCTGATTTGTCATGGAACAGTCATATAAACACAATTACTACAAAGGCAAATAACACACTCGGCTTTCTACGAAGAAATACATACAGTTGTTCCCAAAATGTGAAAGAAAATTGCTAAAAATCTCTTGTTCGGCCTCAAGTTGAATATGCTGCAACTGTGTGGGACCCTTATAACCCACCAAACACCAGGTGGAATGTTCGTAACATTGACAAAATTGAGCAAATTCAAAGAAGAGCAGCAAGATATGTAACAGGGGACTATCGGCGTACAAGTAGCGTCACATCTATAATACAACAACTATCCTGGGACAGTCTAAAACAGCGCCGTGAACATGCAAAAGTTACTATGATGTACAGGATATTACACCATCCTATAGCAATTCCAATTTATCCCCATCTAGTTAGTCCAACCATAACATACACCAGAGGTCATTGCTGGAAATACATGGTACCACCATCTCGACTTAAACTGCACATGTGCTCATTCTTCCCGAGCACTATCAGATTATGGAACTCGTTACCATCTACAGTTGCTGCAGCCACTACAATCGAGGACTTTTAGTCCAGGCTGCAGTCGGTCGCCTAGATAATTGGCCATTTTTATCTTTTTAACGCTCTGTGTAAAAATTAATGAATGAAACACCGATTTTAACGCACCGTTCTGTTCTCAACGACACATGTACATAGTTCACCAACTTCTACATTACTCTTGAAGTTTATTGGAAGAAGAAGAACTTCATGTCCTGTGACTTCAGTGCTTATTTGTAATGGTGTTGTTATTTGTGTATTGCGTTGTGTCTAGTCGAATTAAAAGATGGCTGACAGTGCGAGTAAACAATCAGATAAATTCCAAACTACGTGAGTCTTATTATCTTTAAGGCTGTTTTAGTATTATTTGTAGTGATATTATAATGTTTCAAAAGTTATTTAAACGTCAGTATTAAGATAAATTCTTAAATAATCAATATTTGTCATGTGCCAGTTACTGTCATCTCTTGCTTGAAGTTTATCAGTCTTCGTTACTGACGTTAGCTTTCCTTGTGAAAACGAAAGTAAGACTCGCCCATTGTTTGATAACGACTCGCTACTTATTAAAAAAACAACTGGCCCTACGTAATATTTAGTGTTTACCCGTTAAAATAACTTATTTTATTTTTTGTTGGGAATTAAGCGATAATTTTATCAAACACTTGAATTACAGTACAGGCACCGTGTACTTAAACAAAAACGCCTGTCCGCGTAGTTCACTTTTCCCGATAGGTGACATTTCGCGGGGGACTGACACACTACTGACCGCGGTGTTCAGCAGACACCCGAAATCGCCGCGATTGCACGCTATCGTTAACGGGAACACCCGTGATCACCGCGATGACTTTCTTCCAAAGGTTCTAGAACCCGTGTTTCTTATCCCTAAATGTTAAATAAGCACGTGCACTATTAATTATCATGTTGGTCAGTACAAAAGGCCTATAGAAAACGTCCGACTGCGTCTTTGTTTTATTTCCCAATCAAGCACCCAAAATCCAATATCCTATGTATTACGAAACACAATCTTTAGATAAGCACGTGTCGTCTGTCAAAACAATGATTGTACATGTCAGTAAACATATCGAAGTAATTCTTGTATATGATCTCGGAAACGGGACTTGCTTTAAACATTTACAATTATGATATTTATTTTCATAAGATTTGCTGAAAACAAATGAGAACCAAACAAACGTACACAGACAACACAAAACATAAATAATTAGGACAAATTAAATTAAAAAAACGGTTTATTTTCGAAAAATCGCTTTAACATTCTCCAGATTTCCAGAAAATGACTTATACATGTTGAATGAAATCTAAATATAGATGACGCTGTTCATTGGTCGTTGTTAAAGAATATTCATGAACTGTACACGGCACTTTGTGTGCAATCAGATACAGTTCAATAATTGTTGCAATATTGAACGAACTAAAAGATGATAATGACACAGCATTTTTGCCTTTATATTTATGCAGAGGAAATGTCAATTCCAAATCATTTGCGAGATACCCCGATACTTAAATGGAAATTCACTACAAAGCTTTACAATGTTGTCTGCTCTTCACAGTTATTTGTGTATAAATTAATACACCCACGCCTATTTTCACGCGCTTTTTGTCAGACAAAAACTTGACACTAAAATATCATGGGCATATACATGTATTTATTTGTGGCTACAATTTTTAACAGAACATGAACTGTACACGATGCGCGCACACCACATTAAGTGATTAACGCATGTTGGAATACCCTTGTCCCGATTGGACGCTTATTTCATCAAATCTTTAAATAGAAACAGATGCCGAAATTTATTTGATACTTTTCTGTTGTCGTCAATATTAACACTTTTAAATGAAAAGGATCAGTAGATCTGCAATACGTTTATGTTCAATTATTTTATTTTTAGCAAACACAATGAACACTGCGGTAGATATCATGGGTCCGCGGTGTTCGCCTTATTGCAAACGGCCCCCGTTTGATCTGAACACCCATCGCGGGGTTCATATTGGTAAGCGAACACAGTGAGATGAACACCGCGGCGAGTGGCATTTGTTTAAGTACACGGTGCCTGTACTGTAGCATGTGACGATGTGTATGGTTGGTTCTTGTTAAATCGTGGGTTCTTTATGAGTCGCGGTTAAAGAGATCGCATAAAGTCAACACGGATTGGATTTCAGTTTCAAACATTCCCACATAAGTCAGTTGTTACAGGAAAAAGTTTTGACACGGTGACCATCCTTTTGCTGATAAAAAATGCGACAAAAACGGGTCACTATTGGCTATTGTTATTTGCCACAACTCAATACATTCTTATAAATTAATTCTTCTTTTATGTATTGTTCACAAAGTGTTCATAAGTTACATTGATTTATTACTATTTTCCATACAACTATAATGTAACCCAGCCAGAAAAAACCCCGACCACAATGGGGATCAAACCCAGGACCTCCCTGTTCCAAATCAGACACTCTACCGCGTCGCTATACAAGCTAGCTCATATGGCAAGGCAGTATAAGTTCTCCTTATACCCAACCCTGCTATACACAACCCCTCCAATTGTGAAATTGTTCCATGAATTTCCTATTGCCATGACATCTGTGGGACGTGTGACACATATGATTGGTTTTTAAGCTGGGCGCCAATGGGATTGAACCCGGGACCTTGCGGATCCGAATCTGGCAGACACTCTACCGCGTCACTTTAAAAGCTAACTCATATAGCAAAGGCAGTATAAGTTCTCCTTATACTGAACCCTGCTACATTACTAAACTACATTTATTAAAACTTCTACAAATTGTAAAACATTGACTGGCTTGCATTTCTGAAGTGTTTTTTTTTCATGAGTGTAGGAGAATAAACAATACATGCCTTCCTCAGTCTTTGATAATGACATGATCATCTGTTACACATGAAAGTTTGATTCTTTGAAGTCATGTATCAATCTCCACGTAAAAACTCCACTTAAAATCTGCAAGCCATTACTAACCTGTAGCAAGGATGTCAAGACTTTGAAAGTCGTTTGATGTGAATTCCCACTTGTGTTCTATTTCTAGGTTTATGATGTCAAAGAATACTATCATGTTGAGTCAAAGTTTTTTTTACCCAATCATATAGTTAATCCACCTTATAGGAAAGATAGTATGGTATATAGGATGCACACTGTCAGCTGTGGGGCTGTCATACGGATACTTTGGAGTTTGGATAGTAAAAATAAAAAAAAAAATAAGTGCACACTAAAAGAAAAGTCCAGAATTTTTTTTTTTCTTTCTAAGCCCATCAGATTTGAAAAAGGTATATTGCATACATTTATATTTTGGTTCTCTCAAGAGATTATTCAAAGTAATCAAGTTTGGTGAAAAATTGGTAATCACATTTATGCATACTATTACTTACATACCGTACATACTTTCTTAAATAACAAAATCACTAAACAACTCTTTTAGTTCAGGTTAACACTAAAGATGTTAAAGTTCTTTGCTGGCAGGTGACAGCTAGCAATGTTGCCATGATGTATTATTTTTATCATTATTTTTTTCTAAATAATAGATGCTGACATTCCATGCTGGTTATATCGAAGTTGTAAAAACTAAGCGAACCTGACATTGAGACGATTATTTCCCAGCCATGTACAATGTACAGAGTAATTAGAAGACTTTTGCCGTTGCAGATTGTTGCCTTTAACATGTTCAGGTAGTTATGAAAAAATTTACATTGATGGTGCTAGAAAATTTTAATAAACTAAGAAAAGTACATGTCTAATAATATTTAGCAACCGTTAATTTTTTTCAGTAAAAGGGCTTGTATTAACTTTTGAAAACTGGCAGTCTCAACTTAATTACTGCTGGTTTTGTAAATTTTGCTAAAAACTTAGAAAGTTTTACAATTACTGCTGGTTTTGGAAATTTTGCTAAAAACTAAGGAAGTTTTACCTACTTAGATATTAATATTTTCTTTTTCTCAACGCTGTTTTGTTTTTGTTTTAAATTAATGTTAAATGCATTGATGATTGTTTAATCTTTTTTTTCATTCATAAATTATTTATGCTAAATCATATGTTCATCCGACATTTAATGAAACTTTTCACTTCAGTAACGATTATTTATTATTTATTTTGGGTCAATAAATGTTTCTTCTTAAGAAATGCTGGATTGGATTTATTTTTGTCAATCATATTTATTGAATAAACTCAGACTGTTTAAGCTTTGTCACTCTGAAATTTTAAAGTAGTGGCATGCCCATGCAATATGTCACATGAGAATACTGAATGTGTAATTTATTTATTAATTGTTGCCTAGAAACCAGCAGCAACATCAGAGCAGTTAAAAAATATGACTGTGCCCAAATCAGTATGAAATGTCTGTTCTATAATCTACTTCCAAAAATCAAGGACTTTGTTCTGTACAAATTCAATAACCCTACACTTTGTTATTTTACAGCTATTTCCCAGTTCTTTCATCTGCACCCTTCAATAGACAACATTTATCCTGGCATTGATATCAATTTAACGACTTTGCTTGTTACATGTATATAGAATATAATGGTTGGTCATTTCATCTCACTGATATTCTATAGAAGCGGGTGGAAACACATCTGAAACAATTGTGTTATAAGATTGAATTTTATTAATAATGTTAAGTATCCCAATTAGTTTTTCTTTGTTGTGGTTTGCATAAAGCAATTGGCCTAGCTGTCCATTTGTTCCTTAGTTCTTCTGTTCATACAAGGTTATCCCAAAATTACATGTTCTGTGTAACGCTTTAAACCAGGGCTCAACATTAACCTAAAAACCAACTTGCCCTACCGGGCAAGTACTTAGAAAATCTACTTGCCCTGAACATAAAGTCATTTGCCCAAACATGAAACATCACATTAACTGTTAACCTCATATTTTTTAATAAAGATCAAAATGATACACCACACAACCTTTTTAATTTTTGCACATTTAACAAAATGATTACAGCAATTAAAGTCTAAATTAAATGCTTTGTTCTTTTTTGCACTTGCCTGGGCGGACAACTAGATTATAAAGTTACTTGCCCAGACCCAACTTTTACTTGCCAGGGGCAATAGGACAACCGTTAATGTTGAGCCCTGTAAACATATAAATATAAAAATCAGAAGATCCAAGTTCTTGGTTAACCTAAATGACAGTTTTTGCCAAATATATATATTTATATATATATATATATATATATATATATATATATATACATATTAACCACTTGCTAGAAAGATTCGATACCTGAATATGGTATGGTATGGTATGGATGATGTCTTTGAACACTCTCAATAATACCACATCACCTGACCTCATTTTAACAGTGGACTAGGTCAGATGGTCCAAGGACTTGGTTAAACCATAAAAACGGTTCTTTTCTCTCATTGATACAGCTTGCTACAAAGCTTTGAACCTTACATGGATGTTATCTATGGACTCTCTCAATACACTCACATACCCTGATCTAATTTTGACCTTATAATTGACCTACTTTTGAGAACAAACATGCATATACTTTTTATGCCCCCCTTCGAAGAAGAGGGGGTATATTGTTTTGCACATGTCGGTCCGTCTGTATGTCCGTCCGTCCACCAGATGGTTTCCGGATGATAACGCTTAGGCCTAGGATCATGAAACTTCATAGGTACATTGATCATGACTCGCAGATGATCCCTATTGATTTTGAGGTCACTAGGTCGAAGGTCAAGGTCACGGTGACCCGAAATAGTAAAATGGTTTCTGGATGATAACTCAAGAACGCTTATGCCTAGGATCATGAAACTTCATAGGTACATTGATCATGACTCGCAGATGACCCCTATTGATTTTCAGGGCACTAGGTCAAAGGTCAAGGTCACGGTGACCGGAAATAGTAAAATGGTTTTCGGATGATAACTCAAGAACGCTTATGCCTAGGATCATGAAACTTCATAAGTACATTGATCATGACTCGCAGATGACTCCTATTGATTTTCAGGTCACTAGGTCAAAGGTCAAGGTCACGGTGACCCGAAATAGTAAAATGGTTTCTGAATGATAACTCAAGAACGCTTATGCATAGGATCATAAAACTTCATACACTGTAGGTACATTGATCATGACTCGCAGATGACCCCTATTGATTTTCAGGTCACTAGGTTAAAGGTCAAGGTCACGGTGACTCAACTTAGAAAAATGGTTTCTGGATGATGACTCAAGAACTCTTACGCCTAGGATCATGAAACTTCATAGGTACATTGATCATGACTCACAGATGACCCCTATTGACTTTCAGGTCAAACGTCAAGGTCACAGTGACTTGACACAGTAAAATGGTTTCCGGATGATACCTCAAAAAAGCTTACGCCTAGGATCATGAAACTTCATAGGTACATTGATCATGACTGGCAGATGACACCTATTGATTTTCAGGTCACTAGGTCAAAGGTCAAGGTCACAGTGCCCAAAAATGTATTCACACAATGGCTGCCACTACAATTGACAGCCCATATGGGGGGCATGCATGTTTTACAAACAGCCCTTGTTTAGATTTGGACCATGGCTGAATATTGGACTAAAAATGGAAAATGGAAAAACTGTAATTTATCTTAATTCCTTCCCATCTTAACGACCCATTTTTATGTCCCCCACTATAGTAGTGGGGGACATATTGTTTTTGCCCTGTCTGTTGGTTGGTCTGTTGGTTGGTTGGTTGGTTTGCGCCTACTTTAACATTTTGCAATAACTTTTGCTATATTGAATATAGCAACTTGATATTTGGCATGCATGTGTATCTCATGGAGCTGCACATTTTGAGTGGTGAAAGGTCAAGGTCAAGGTCATCCTTCAAGGTCAGAGGTCAAATATATGTGGCCAAAATCGCTCATTTTATGAATACTTTTGCAATATTGAAGATAGCAACTTGATATTTGGCATGCATGTGTATCTCATGGAGCTGCACATTTTGAGTGGTGAAAGGTCAAGGTCATCCTTCAAGGTCAGAGGTCAAATATATGTGGCCCAAATCGCTTATTTTATGAATACTTTTGAAATATTGAAGATAGCAACTTGATATTTGGCATGCATGTGTATCTCATGGAGCTGCACAATTTGAGTGGTGAAAGGTCAAGGTCATCCTTCAAGGTCAGAGGTCAAATATATGTGGCCCAAATCGCTTATTTTATGAATACTTTTGCAATATTGAAGATAGCAACTTGATATTTGGCATGCATGTGTATCTCATGGAGCTGCACATTTTGAGTGGTGAAAGGTCAAGGTCAAGGTCATCCTTCAAGGTCAAATATATGGGTCAAAATTGCTCATGTAATGTCACTTCTGCAATATTGAAGCTAGCAATTTTATATTTGAAATGCATGTGTATCTCATGGAGCTGCACATTTTGAGTGGTGAAGGGTCAAGGTCATCCTTCAAGGTCAAATGTCATATAGGGAGACATTGTGTTTCATAAACGCATCTTGTTTGTCAAATTTAAAATGATGTTGAAAAAACAGTACGTCCATTTCAAAGAATTTTCAAACTGATTTAACTTCATCCTTTTGTTGTTTTTCAGAAATGATGACTCTACTGGCGTATCAGCGGCTATTTCTACCAAGGTCTCCAAGCCCACACATCGTCTGTATGTAGACGTGAAGCCTACCCAGTGGCCAATTGTATACACGCCTGAGTACAACATTGGATTCCTGGGCCTGGAGAGGCTGCATCCGTTCGATTCAGGGAAATGGGGACGAGTGGTGAACATACTTAAAGGTTGGGGCTTGCTTAAAATTGTTACCTGTTCAATCTTAGATTTATAAGTATTAATAGCGCTTTCTTGTGTTCAGTATGGTTGAAACGATCAATATGTATATTTATGCACTATTTTAGTTGTTGTTTACTATATTTATGTACAATTATTATTATCTATTATTATTATATGATCCGTCTGGTTAGCTTGGTAGACAGCCAGGGTTGGCATATTGACCGGTCAATTGAGTATTGACCGGGCCGGCGGTCAATACCCGGTTAAAACCGGTCAATACTGGTCATTACTGGTCTTTACTGGTCAATACTGGTCGATTGAAAATTGTAGCATTTAAACATTACAAAGGAGCCATTTTATATTAAATCAATAATTATTCTGTAATTGATAAACTTTTTGCTGAGTTATTTTTTGTAAAAAAAATCTTTAAAGCTGTAAAAAGTTACTTCTTTATTATTTACGGAAACAGCCTCAAATACATAAGGACTAAGGCAATATCTTTATCTCAGTGTATCACATCTGTTACTAAAGTACTATTGTAGCTACCATTGCATTTCACTTATCTATTGATATATCTATTTGATAAGCAGATGGACAAACAGAACTCTTGTGTATTCTAGGGTTATAAATCTGGCCTCTTAGTTGGTAATAAAATGCATGCAGTGTTATGTCTCTGATATTGACAATTAAGCAAATCTGCCCTTCGGCTATTTCATATCACTCACACAAAAGAAGATTACATTGTACTTACTATTAATTTAATAGTTACTTCTAACTTGTTTCCTTTCTGTATTAAGAGGGTTTTTTTCCTTTTCATATTAAAAAGTTCAATTGGTATTCAAATGAATAAACAATCAAAGTTCTTGATTTTGCCAACAAATTATGTTTTCCAATTGTGGGTCTACTCTTCTTTTCAATTATTTTTTTCTTTTAATAATTATTTCTTATTATACTTTTATATTCTTATATCAATAAAAAAAGTTTTTTACACTATTTTGTTTAAAAAGTATTTAAAGAAATCAATGCAAGAATACATGACAAGTAAGGATTGTGTCAAAAAGGTGCCATTTAAGGCCCTATTATCAGTTTTGGGTGCCCCAACCTGTATAGGTGGGAAGACTGTTAGAAGACTGTGGGGACAGTGGGGTATGAGGAACAACGCATACACAGTAATTTACAGGTTCTTGTTGAATCAAGCACAGAATTATCTGAGCATCATAATTCATTAGAATTGAAAAAAAGTTCAATCGACCAGAAAAATCCAATTGACCAACTTTGACTTATTTGCAAAATTTTGAGAGATTGGCCTACAAATTGCATGAACAGGTATAAAATAGTGGGTATTAATAGCTTAAGACATTATTTGCAACATGTCTGTTTAATTTATATTATCAATATTGTTTAATTAGGCATGGAATATAAATTAAAATTGGGGGTAAAGTTCAATTGACCAGTATTGACCAGTAATGACCACATCGGGAGTATTGACCGGGGCGGTTTTAACCGGTAAAAACCGCCGGTTAAAACCGGGGGCGGTCGATTGGTGCCAACCCTGTAGACAGCTGGACTATGAATCCTAGGATTGCGTGTTAAATCCCCAGCCCAGCCTGGGCATTGGTCATGAAATCCTTCCTACAGCCATGCTCTCCTTACTGTTGATTTAAGTAGGGCAGGTGTCAGTTACAGGCACAAGTGTGTGTGCTCAGTAGGGCAGTTGTCAGTTACAGGCACAAGTGTGTGTGCTCAGTACTGTTAAGCCAGCTTTCCAGTAACAGTGCCAGTTTGCTAATGGCTGGCCATGAAATGAATAAAATACCGTTGAAAACAGCTGAAGACACAATTAGCATACAAAATAAACATTATTTGCCTTTTTGTTCATGTTGTTTTTCAACTAGCTATTCTTTTTCTGTAGAAAAGAATATGGTGCAGGACGACACACTAGTGAAGCCAATAGAGGCCTCTGAGGAAGATTTGCTTGTGGTTCATTCCAAGAAATACATTGACTCACTTAAGGTAACATTGTGGTACACATTATTTATAGAAATAGAATATTTGCCTATTGAATATCTTAGTGTTATAAACTACTGATAAGCTATTGCATTCTTAAAATTACATGGATAGAAATAAGTGGTTGCTCTTACTCCTGGTGTGAGTAGATTAGGTCTTGACATGTCAATTTCAAAATCTGGTAGTCCTTATGGGCAAGGAGCTTGAAACAGTTTTAACTTTTGATAATTTGAATCAACTTGTTTGTTCATAAACTCGTTAGAAATTGTGTGACAAGCTCTAGTTTTTGCATGAACAGTCAAATTGGTATGATCCTTGCAGTAACATAAATTAAGCACACATTTTACTGCTATGTTATATTCATGTTATTCATTTTGTTTATATGTCAATTCTCTATTATGTATCATTTCATCATTCATGCATAGCTTACAAGTATAGTGGAGGGAACTGTTTTGAAAGAGGTACCTTTTGATTGTATTCAGTTTCCACCTTGCATTTATATAGTGAAGTGTAGTGTGTACCTATCCCATGTATGTGCCTAACTTGTAGAGCAGGATATTAACTGGTGCACTTGCAACCTCTTGGCTTACTTAGCCATTAATCAAATTACAATGTCAACAGACTGTACATGAGAATTTACAAACAGAAATTGTTAAATTCCCTTAATGAAGAAGACTTCCTGTTGTGTGTTGCTGCACCAGTAGATTCAACCTGGAGTGCATAATGAAATGGCTATATAAAATATGGATATAATGTTAATGATTACCGATATTTAGTAAAATTTCATTTTTAAGCACAAAGTGTATACTGCCTTGGGGATACTAACTTTAAAATGTCTTTACACAATGTTATTAAATAAAAATATATAACATGTATAAAACATCGAGAAACACACAGGAATAAAAGTTCAAGAACGAATGTCAAACACTTATACATTATTGAAAACCTTCTTTTCTTAATTGTTATGCACCCGAATGTCTGTCCGTCTGTCTGTCTGTCTGTCACACTTTGCGTTTAGGTTTCGAAAAATGCTCATAACTTCTATGTCGCTTCAGATAGCAATTTCATAATTGGCATGCATGTGTAAATGGACAAGGCCTTTCCATACGCACACAAATTTTGACCCCTGTGACCTTGACCTTGAACTTAGGGTCCGCGTTTACATGTAGGTTTCGAAATGTGCGTTTAGGTTTCGAAAAAAGCTCATAACTACTATCAAGCTTTTATAGGGGGCATAAGTCATCCTATGGTGACAGCTCTTGCTTAATCTGTATTCATAGACAGTGGGGAATTAGGATAGCGAAAGTTTATTCTCCTGAAATATGAATATATGCAGTTAATTGGTTTCTTGTAAGCATGGGCATACAGACAATAAAAAATGCATGTGGGACATGTTTGCCTTGTGATACTCACAGTTAAATTGTTGGTCAATAAGGAATTCAAACATAGAAAACATTAGTATATTTATATTATTTGGGAGAGTATAATTTTTTTTTTGGAATTTCATTTGTCAATAATCAGCCTGTCTGACTCTTCAGAAATTGGAACTTTTAATGTTGATTTTCACCAAGTATATAATATTGTTAACATGAAAATATTGGGGGGCTTTTGATTCTGAAAATTATCAAATTTAGTTTCTTTTAAAAGTACATAACTTTGTATTCAGGTCAAGAACGACGTAGGGAAATGCCCACTATTCTGTGTCAATAAAGTGACATTATTGTTGTTTTGGCTATTTGCTGTCTTTTTGTTTGTAGTTGACTATTTATGTTGAAATCTTGCTCTGTTCAGTTAGATTTTGAATTTAGTCATACATTTTCTTAAGTCAAATACAATTTTACCGTGTGAATGTATGGATTTATTTACTATTTTAACAGTAAAACATTGAACAGTGCAGTGGTTAGTTTACCTACTTCCTGGCTAGACGAGTGTGTTTTCCTGTGCACATAGCACATAGTGGTACTTACCCCCCCCCCCATAATCAATTTGTCCCCAGTTTTATAATTGTTTAAAACACCTTTTTATACTGTATTGTGGCACATACTCATTTAAAAAAGCATCAGTTACATGTACTGCACTATATTTTGCTTTAAAATAAAAGAAATACATCTAAGTGTTTAGAAATGTAAATGTGTGTCAATATTATCTGTCTTTAGATTGCTACCTGTTTTGTTTAGCTTTGTTTGCTTGTATTGAATCCCTAATAATATTTTCTTTAGTAAATTATACAATATATTTACAGTGCAGCTATGTAAATACCAGTTTATGCATTCATTGCCTATTCAAGTGTCCCTCCACGAATACTTGCATTTTCATTTTCAGCTAAATTCATTCACTAAAAGCATTCCCTTTTCTTAACCCTTTCCTGATCAGAAGCAAATTGAAAATGGCTACATGCAACCAGCATAAAACCCGCAACAGCCTGCGAGTGACTTGCAGTCTATTAAGGTTTCATGCTGTTTGCTGCTTATTAGTACCTCAGGGTTTGAAATGAACCCTCTAAAACTTGATCTAGTGAGAAAGGTCTTCAGGTGCGTAAATTTGATTTCAGAGGGCATGCAAATGTTTCAATGAGCGTTTCTGAGAAGCTAAGGGTTAAACACCAAGATACTTTTCCATAATGGGTACCTCAATGCTCTGAAATGCTATAAATGTTATATTCTGCTGCAGTGGAGCATCAATGTAGCGGGCATAGCAGAGGTGCCCCCTGTAGCATTGCTGCCCAACTTCATTGTCCAGCGGAAATTACTGCGGCCTTTCCGATACCAGACTGGGGGAACCATTCTGGTACATAGTGTTACAATACTTACAACCGCTGTCCATTAAATGTTGTAATCATAGTAAAATTGTATTTATAAAGATCATGGTCAACTGCTATTTAAGCATTTTTGTTGAGTCTGTTTGTGGCCAGCTCTTTAAAGATTTCACAAAGGCAGATCAGTGTACAGTCAATCTTGTGGATGCGACCACTTGTATTAAGCGACCTTTGTCTTATGCGACCATTTTGAAATCCCACGGACATTTTTCGCTATATAATGATATTGTATTAAACGACTTTTGTCCTACGCGACCAGCGACTTCTGATTTTTGTGTATTTTGATGTCAGAATCTTGAATTAAGCGACTACTAGAAGGTAAATGTTGTTAATCTATTGATCTTTCAGGGACAAACCCGTGTTAATTGTTTATCTAAGCCGATAAGATGTACTGTTACACCTCTGCTTTGTTTTCACACCAACCATACTGTTACACCTCTGCTTTGTTTTCACACCAACCATTATGATTATGCTTTTTCTCGTTGACCGGTTCTGACCGGTATTATTGTAGACTGCGTATAAATTTATTGAGTTGAATAATAGAGAAACGTATTGCGCACAGTCTACAGCTTAAATAGTTTACTATGTGGAACGTTAAGAGACAACGCCGATTTTTCTCGAGTATAGATAACAGGTGCAGAAACAATGCACTGTACGCGACAAACAATCTTGAGAAGTGCGGAAAATAAACTTTTAATCGGCAATATCTGTCGAAATCCTTACATTACCAATTTGTAATTATTCTAATTAGTAGATATTTGTTAGCCAATCAAATTGTTATTTACTTAATAAATTTTCCAATCAGGTCTGTTTGTTTGTTTTCAATTGACGTGTTTTATTTTTTTCAGCTCATAATCGTGTCAGATTTCCTTAAGCGTACATGCAGAAATTAAAATGTCAAAACGAAAAGTGTAAACGTTGAACGAGAAAATTTGGGTTTTGGACGTAAAATCGCAGATGAGTTTGGAGTCTGTAAAACTCAAATTCAGAACGTAAAGCCTAGGTGCTTGAATACGTGGAAAATAAAATGTCAGGTGAAAAAAAACGCGAAAAATATTTCCTTGTCTATGTTGTTTTTGCAAATAAATATGTACACACAATTCATTTATAATAAATGATAATTTATAATAAATGAAAAAAATAAAACACATTATAAGTAAAATATTGTTTATGTATTGTGTTTATATTCATTTTATTATAAAAGTTAAAATCATTGTTGACAAAAGAGATTATCATTCATATAGATTAAAATTGAGGGTAAGCATTCTTCCAGAATGGCCTTTTTTTATTTAAAGACCATTTTATTAAGAGACCACTTTTGATTACTCCCTTGAGTGGTCTCTTAATACAAGATTGACTGTATATGCATGCTTGCTTCTGATAGCACAATTCCGCTGTCCAGAGCTTAATAACTGCATTATGAGTTTAGCAATTTATTACCAGCTTGTCATGTTGCCAATAGGCATCTTGTTTGTAAATTGCAACAGATTTAAATGATGACCATGTAAACAAAAATCATAGTACATGTATCTGATATGTTATTTCTGTGAAATTTCATTAACAGATATTGATTGTGACATGACATTGACTGTTATTTACATCCCTTTTGAAAAAGTGACTGTAGCTGCATGCTTTTACTGTAGAAACGTATTTAATTGACATATAGCACATCTCCGGTTATCACTTACACTTTAAACATAGATTTGTTTAAGTATTTTCTTCAAATTGCCTGTCATTTGCATTTTGAAAAATTAACATTTGTGTGCATGTGACTTAAGTCTTTACTATTTTGGTGTAAACTCTTCCTTTCAGGCCAGTAAGCTTGCAATGGAGCGAGGGTGGGGCATCAACATCGGGGGTGGGTTCCACCACTGTTCCTCAGATAGGGGCGGGGGTTTCTGCGCCTACGCTGATATCACACTCGCTGTGAAGTTCCTGTTCTCACACTGTCCCAATGTCAAGCGGGCCATGATAGTCGATCTTGATGCACATCAGGTGGGTCCAGGGCTCTCAACTGAAAAAGCTCTAAAAATAAAGGAGCCTCGCTCTGTGAAAAGCGGATTAATTCATGTGCGTAAAGTGTTGTCACAGATTAGCCGGTGCAGTCTGCAAGGGTTTATTGGGGCGACACTTTCTGCTTGAATGGTAGTTTTCGTCTAAAGAAAGTCTCTTCTTTGCAAAAATCCAGTTTAAGTGGACAGTGTCATCTCTGATTAGCCTGTGCACAGGCTAATATGGGACAATACTTTACCCACATGCAATAAACCCCCTTTTCACAGAGCACGACACAAATGTATATTAAGATTTTCATTAGAGAACAATTTCACTTTACACTGATTTATTTAATTATTTTGGATTTTACAATATTTAAGTTATTGTTGTTGTTTATTCTTTAATATATTTTGTGACAAAATGCAGGTTGTTGTCCAAAAAAAACTTTTATTCATTTAAAATGTTTACTGATTCTTTTTTATGACAATATCAATTACACAAGGATAACACATTTCTCAGATAAGTCAGGTTACCTTCAATCCATGTGCATGCTGAATAAGTACTTACATCAAAAACAAAAGCTATAAATATGTTATTAGAATGAACCCCAATCTTGTAATAAATGTTCCATATTTCAAGATTTATTTTTCTATTTAACTTTTTAAGGCACCCAGGTTTGTGGATTTATTCCTGTAGTTCATCATTGTATTTTCAGGGCAATGGGCATGAGAGAGACTTCATGGACGATGACAGGGTGTATATCATGGACGTCTATAATAGGGGCATCTATCCGCATGATGGCTACGCAAAAAGTAGGTTAAAACAAATCATCAAACAAATAGTAAACCTATCATTATGCTTGTTCTACTTTGTGTGTATAAATTATGAAATGAATTTTAGCTGACTTGTTAGCTACAATTATGCAAGTACCGGTAGGCACTGATTGTTACTATTTCTTCAAACATTATTAACCATTTCTTAAATAAAAGCATTTAAAAAAGCATTTTTATTTTCATTAAAACATGAAGGAAGAATGTTTTGCATATGGAATATATAAATTTAAATTTAAATTGGAAACGGCTGTTATGTTTACATGTATATGTTACCTTATTGCTATGCCATTGATTTTCTTTTACAGAAGCTATAAAGAAGAAAGTTGAATTGCAAAGTTTTACAGAAGATGAAGATTACTTGAAATTGGTAGCAGAGTGAGTAAGGTCTCAATTATCTTATAAAGGTCTATTTTAGACCCATAGACCAGTTAAGATATACCCTCCCCCCACTGCCTGATCTCGTATGGGTTGAGGAGTGTTCCTGTATAATCAAACAGACTAGTTTCCGGATTTATGCATAAAACAATACCTCACTATATGAATTTACTAACCAAACCCAAATATTTGGAATAATTTAAAATAATGACAAAAACAAGGAAAGAGATAAAATAACAAATGTGCCTGCATTGGGTCTGGAACCTGGGACCTCTCAAGGGACTACACCACGCAGGCTTCTGAATCTGGAAGGTGGTCTAAATGCTGATACATTTAAATTTTGTTTGGAGCATGTCTTTAAAACTAAAAGAAAATTCAACCTCAAACTTTTTATGTATTTGGCATATCTGCCATAGCAGCCAAATTTTAGTGCACAAGTCTGCATCTGTTATGAACCCGCTTGGCTTTTCACAGAAACCTTTAGACACCATTTTGCCCTGGATAAGATTAACTACTTGGTTTTAAAATACATCTAATTGTTAAACTAAAATAGCCCTTGTCTGTTTGACAGCAACCTTACTGAAGCCCTGTCAGAGTTCACCCCAGATGTGATTGTGTACAACGCTGGTACAGACATCTTGGAGGGGGATCCCCTCGGCCACCTGAACATTTCAGCCAAGGTAGAGTAGTGTGGTAGATTTGAGCCTTGCTCTGCGAAAAGGGGTTTAAATGCAAGTGTGTTCAGTGTTGTCTCAGATTTGCCTGTTCAATCAGCACAGACTAATCAGGGACCACACTTTCTGCCTTAACTTGATTTTTTATCAAGAACAGTCTTTCTTTAAATTTAAAATACAATAAAAGCTGAAAGAGTTGTCCCTGATTAACCCGTGCAGACTGCGCAGGTTTATCTGGGACAACACTTTATGCACATGCATAAAACCCCCTTTTTACAGAGCGCTACTCATAAAAAAGAATTGTGTGGGGTTCATGTTCTTGTTTCCATGAGGGCTTCGGATTGATACACTGTGTGTATTGATTAAATAACAGCACTCTTTTTTGTTTTTTTAAACTTGTATACTATCACACATTTTTATCAGCTTATTTTAAGACCGGGTAATTTGGCGATTGATTGCAGTACTAAATATAGTGCCGAGAACGTGTCATTGGTAGAATATGTAATTTGTCCCTATGGAAAAACTTCCTAAAGACTGCCAAGAAGTGAACAAGTTCACTACTTTACTGTCTTAAGATAGTAAAACATTGCATTCATAAATACCAGTTCAAGTTTTTCAGATTGAAACTAGTGTAAAGCCATATATTAATATAATATTGGTGTTCTTAGAGATGCATTGCTAAATTTACAATAGATGTAAAAATAAAGAACAATACTAAAACAATCTTCAAATTCAGTGAAAAGTCATTTTTCTTAAAGCAACTTATCAACTTATTGTGTCAGCTATTATACTATATACGTGAATACTAGTGCATGCCTTCGAGCATCTTTAAGGAGATAACCTGTTGATCTTGGTATTTATGTCCACAGGATATAACCTGTTGATCTTGGTATTTATGTCCACAGGATATAACCTGTTGATCTTGGTATTTATGTCCACAGGATATAACCTGTTGGTCTTGGTATTTATGTCCACAGGATATAACCTGTTGATCTTGGTATTTATGTCCACAGGATATAACCTGTTGATCTTGGTATTTATGTCCACAGGATATAACCTGTTGATCTTTGTATTTATGTCCACAGGGAATTCTAAAGAGGGACGAGATTGTTTTTGAACATGCAATAAAGCGCAAAATTCCCATCGTCATGGTAACTAGTGGAGGTTACCAAAGGTCCACGGGGCAGATAATAGCGGACTCAATTTTGAACCTGAAGGAAAGAGGTCTAATCAGCTGTGCTGAGGCAGAAAGCTACAAGAAACCAGGTCTACTGTAGGTGTTGTCTTGTGGCTTTGCCTTTTTTGTTTGCTTCTGTGTTAATTTTCCTACTAGTAAATATTGGTAAATGGGGGATTGTAACAATTCAAGTCTCAGCCATAATTTGGCATTTATAAATGGGTATTAAATGACTTGGCACAAATGAAAACCATCCTAGGACATGTTATGTGTAACATCCATCTCCTTACCTCTCCTTACCTCAAAGGTTGAGGTAAATTCTGAAAGGTAAAGGTCGAATTAGGCTTAAAATATTATTATTTAAATATATAGTAAGATATTCTTGTTTAAGCCATAACTTGATATATATACTCGATTTTTAAACAATTTGGCACAAATGTAAAATATCATATGGCAACATGTTGCTGTAACGTTTCTTTTCTCACCTTAACTCTTTGCATGCTGGGAAATTTGTCGTCTCCTAAAATGTCGTCTGCTGAATTTCTCAAATTATAATTTTTTTCGATTTTTTTTCAAAGAATACTATCAGAATAGCAAACAGTTTGGATCCTGATGAGACGCCACGTTCTGTGGCATCTCATCTGGATCCAAACTGTTTGCAAAGGTCTTCAAAATCCGATTCCCGCATTGAAAGGGTTAAAGCTAAAGGTCACATACTTTTCAGTCAAATTTGGTCATAAAACTTCTTGCCTGGAAACATACAATGCACTATAAAATGAATAGTCAAGGGAGGGTATAGTATCGTATCTTTCAAAGTATCTCATTTTTCAGATTTTTAAGTGTTGTGTATTTTTTGTCAAAATATTATTACTCACCTGTGGTGAAAAATGATTGTCTTGTTTTTGTTGGATTAATAACTGTGAAGGAATAAACCAAACATAATAATCATTGGTGTATTTATACTTTATATTATTTGTTATTTAAATAAGACTTTGCAGACAACATTCGTTTGTACTTTGGTTAATACTTGTTTTAGTTTGTTAAAAGCTTATTATTATACCCGAGAACATGCATTAATTAATATGCTTGTTTTTCACAATTCTATTGACCATCAGCTGTAACTGTCATTATACCCTCAACTAAGGGCACATATTATCTGTATTTAGGTATGTTTTTCTGTCTCTTGGTCTTGCAATCAATTTAACTTTATATACAGGTAAAGGTATGTTATGTTAATGTTTAATAAATTTCTAAATATTCATTGAACAATTGCAGAGGTAAGTTCTTCTCCAGCAAGGTCTGACAGTGAGTGGGGGCTGTTTGCTAGACTCAAGAAGGCGTGCCTGTCGCCAGTGCCATCAGTGCAGTCCAACCTGAGCGATGCAGAAGGGACGGCAAACATTAAACCATCAAAATCCTTACACGACGTTCAGCAACAGGATGATTGGACCACAGTTCCTGCATCAAAATCCTGCTCAAATCTTTCATGCGCGTTCAAAGATGAATCTGATGTGGACATATCACACTTGCTGGGTCCGTCTGTCGCGCGTAAATTTAAAGACTAATAGCAGCTTAAAAAACACAAGAATGGCATCTACAAAAAAGCTTCAACTGGACATCCTGTTTTACAAACAGATTGTGTCCTTATTATATTTGCCTAAAAATATTAAAAGTTTAGGTTATTGTTATTTTATTGTATTCCTCTTTATTTTATTGTTGTTTTGTTCAGTGTTATTATATATGAAACAAACATATATGTTGAGCATTGAAAATGCGGTATATATTGTTAATTATGTTCATATGTTAGACAAAAAATAATGTTCATCCTATTATCATTCACTTATAAAGTATCATTTCCAATGTGTTTTTTCAACACAGTGGGCATACGCTTATTGCCACGCCGTTCCGTTCCAGTGACTTATCAATTCACCTATACCTTGAAATAGCGCATCATCGTTGAGAATGGATAAATCGTTTTATATGCATATTTTTTGTTTTGCCTTGTTTAAAAATACTAACAAAATTATAGATTATGAATAAATGAGTAACAAGCATTGACAATTCTTTATTTTTAAATTGTGGCATAATAGTGATAGTTTTATACTTTTCTTTCGTTTTTGTAAATTTTTGTTAATTTTGTTGTATTTTAGAATATTTTAATGAAATAAATATAAGAGAAAAATGGATGTTCAAGCTCTTTTGCCTTGCCTGAAGGAAACGTTTATGGACCATAGATCTATTAATGTGGACCAGATGATACGGACCTATGTACCGTGCAATACGGATCTATGGACTGGACGATACGGGCATATCAACCGGATCATATAGGGACCTATGAACCATAACAGGTTGCAGGATCAACGGGGTTTACACACGAGCTTGACATAATGCAGGGACCTATACAAATAAATAGTCTTATATTTTGTTTGTATAGGTCCCTGCATAATGTAAACACACCGGCAAAAACTTTTTACAAATATCTCAAGTTATTGAACTACATTTTCAAAAATCGTCAGTGCATAAAAGACAGTTTTTGTACCGAGATATCTCAAGATTTAAGAATAAATCCTTGTATAAGTTTGAAATTGGTGCCATAATTTAACGTTGCGTGCAGCATAAACGTGAACATGAATGTTGTACATATCGAATTTTCGGCCAAGAACACGGGCTTTTTATCCCCTACCGGTGAAACCGGAGGGGACTTATGGTTTGCTCTCTGTGTGTCCGTCAGTCAGTCAGTCTGTCACACTTTTCTGGATCCTGCGATATTTTAAAAGTTCTTCATATTTTTTCATGAAACTTTAAACATAGATAGATGGCAATATGGAGGATATGCACGTCATTTCATTTTGTTCCTATGTCAAAAATTCTGGTTAATATGGCAACAAATATTTTTTTTAAATTCTGACTGGTGGAGTTTCATCGGTAGGGGACCATATTGCTTGACAATAGTCTTGTTATATAAAGTAATTCTGATGTATTTCACATAGCCATAAACAGCATAAAACCGTATTTTATGCATGAGTTGAAATTCTTAAGAGAGTGTGTTTACATCCATTAACGTTTAATTGTGAACCCCACAAAGTCACGTGATCCTGCACCCTGCATTCGATATGAACCGGACGATACGGGCCTTTGTACCGTACGATACTGACCTATGAACTGGACGATATGGACAGGACAAGATGGACATATGAACCGGACAGGATGGACCCATAGACGATACGGGCCTATGGACCGCACGACACGGGCCTTAAGACCGTACGAAACGGACAATAAGGACCTTTTGATTGGACGTGAAGGGCTAGATTTTTAGTCCGTCGGGACTTAGTTTTGAGCTTTATTAGTTGTTTAATGCATGCTCATAGCAATAAATATTTCAAGTTTAAACAACTAAGATGACATGTTTATTTGCTATTACTTTTCCTAGCTTTTGTACTTTCTCAAAGCATGACATTCGCACGTATTTATTTATAATACATGGTGTATATATTAAACTTGACTAAATTATCGTTTATTAAAAAAAACTTTTTAATGTTACTGCCCAGCAAGCACGGTAAACGGTTTATGTATGTTTTATATTTACAAATCTTAAATTTAAATGAAAATCGATTAAGATTGGATGATATTTCTAGAAAGCATGAGTTTCGCAAAGTGTTCACAAAATACCTCAATCCAGCATAGAAAATGTGCTTTATCGGCTTGATTCGAACCGCCAAGGGTAAAAATCCAATGGAATTTTGAAACGTGATATAATGACTATTATTGATATGGGATAACGAAACCTAGAAAACTAATTGCTCTATGCATTTAAATACAGCTCGTATCAACTTTGGGTCATACGCTTCGTTATTACAAGTTGTTTAATTTTCTCTGTTTTTGCTGGAATACCGGAATTAACAATTACGATGAACATGTCGTCAAATACTAGTATAACAGAAAAACTATATAACGCTGTTGTAAAAAGTATGCGTTGTCGGCAGGATTCGAACCTGCGCGGGAAGATCCCAATAGATTTCTAGTCTATCGCCTTAACCACTCGGCCACGACAACAATTAGTTAATGCAAACGAGCACGAGCAACTAGAATAATTTTTAAACTTGTTTAACGAATGCGTACCTGGATGAGTCGGACAATATGACAACCTCTTAGTCACAATAGTCGAACTAATGAACAGGTACGACTTAATGCATGTTTTTCTAGTAATGCTCGCAAATGTTAACCTGACACTGGGCTTTATTCGTGGATAAACATATCCGATCAATACATTTCATTCTGTACTAGAATTGATTTTAACCGATTGAATCGTTCCTCATTAAATAAACAGTTATTGCGTTGTAAAATCGTGCTAAACGATCATAACTTTTGCCAGGTCAATGTTTTCTAGCTGCACATGTACATCCCTGAGTTAAGAAGTTCGATGTATGTTTGTGCTGCCACTTATGCCAACACACGGCGTTTTTACTGGAATATCAACCTGCTGTTTTATGTTACTATGCGTTGTCGGCAGGATTCGAACCTGCGCGGAAAGATCTCAATAGATTTCTAGTCTACCGCCTTAACCACTCGGCCACGACAACTCCGTCTATAAATCAATCTGTCTCGTGTCCATGTTGGAATTTCTGATATTGTTCGTCATGTAAATCTAAATGTTACACGTTACATTTAGAAGTATTCATAATAAAACCTACTAAATCGTTATTGTAAATTCCTTGTACTTAATATTTTATACCCGGGGGGGGGGGGGGTAACTTCCTATATACGGGTATATAGGGGTGTGCCGATTTTATGGGGTGTGTTTTTCGACTAAAATTATAGATATGGGTATGGTTTTGAGCATCTAAGTATAGATATGGGTATTACAATCAGAAGTTTGCTTGTATATACATGCATATAGATTTGAAAGTATCAGTATCAAAATGGGTATGATAAATTTCATTCTTGCATATAAATGGGTATCAAAAAGTAAATTTCAGTGGCGGGAAAGATATAATAGCAAATTCCATAAGTATACTGTTTTGATATGAAAGAGATTAAAATTCTAGTATGAAATGTGTCCATTTTATCAAATTCTAGTATTTAAATGGGTCCAGTTTATCAAACTTCTTGTATTGAAATGGGTCCACTTTCTCAATGTTATCGTATACAAATGGGTATGCTTTTTCCAAAAATCTTGTATCAAAATGGGTCTACTTTATCAGAATTCCGGTATTAAAATTGGTCACATTTCGGAAGTCTCAGCGGGACACCCCTACCCTAAAATTTGGGAAGTTACCCTACGGCATTTTATAACCTCTTTTTGCAATACAATTTTAATTGGTTAAAGACTTAAAGTACACAATTATGGATTTAAATATACTAGTATATCATCATCATCATCATCATCATCATCATCATCATCATCATCATCATCATCATCATCATCATCATCATCATCATCATCATCATCATCATCATCATCATCATCATCATCATCATCATCATTATAATCATCATCATCATCATTATCATCATCATCAACATCATACATCATCATCATCATCATCATCATCATCATCATCATCATCATCATCATCATCATCATCATCATCATCATCATCATCATCATCATCATCATCATCATCAAAACGGTCATTGTTCATCATCAATCATAATCATCACATTTATCATCACCATCTTAATTGTCTTCAGCCTTAACGTTATATTCACAATTACCGTCATAATATAACCATAATCATGTCAATTATCAACATCGGAGACAATTTATCATTATCCATTATCCTCTATAAATTCATTATCATCATCATCGTCGTCACGGTCACGGTCATATTCATCGCCGCCACCACCACCACCACCACCACAAAGTACAACTTCATTAAAGTTAAATTGGTTATCTAATTTAAAGTACACAATTATTGATTAAAATATATATGTTTTCATGTTTAAAATCTTCGCTTATAATTATATTAAATTGTTTGCCTTTGTTTCACTGTTAATGTAGCCTTGTTATCAATTAACTGATTAAATTAAATATTATATGGAATAATGAAAAGTCATTGCTATGTGCATTTAAATACATCACCTTTTGTTCATAAGCTTGGTTTATACGAGCAGTAATTACAATTTCTGTGTCATTGCTGGAAAACCGGACTACTTATTTAACAACACTATGCTATATAAAATCAAAATCGTTAGCAAAGAAATAAAACGCGTTGCAAAAAATTTGCGTTGTCGGCAGGATTCGAACCTGCGCGGGAAGATCCCAATAGATTTCTAGTCTATCGCCTTAACCACTCGGCCACGACAACTTCACATACAAGCGAGTTTAAATTAGATATTAAAAAGTAAACAGCTCGTAATGTTTATATTTAGAATAATCATTATGAAATGAACGAGTTTACGGACAAAAGGATTTAATTTACTACTTTAAATGCGTTAATGGATAATAAACATGTTCTGTTATCTTAAAGATGTAATTTTGCTCAAGTCGTATATATAGTATATTTTAAAAGTCATTTAATTCATGACCGATGTACACGAAGATCTGTTATTTCGAAACCGAAACTTAAATTATTAAGAAAAATAAAATCGTTATGAATTCGATTTATGATCTATCAATACAGTAAAATAATTGCTAGCTCTGCTAAATCACTAATTATCCCCACGCTTTTTGAAAAGCGTGGGGATATTGTGGTTATCTCCGCCGTCTGTCCATCTGTCTGTCCGTCCGTCCGTCCTGGCCACTATATATATCTCCTCCTACACTATAAGCACTATAGAACCTTGAAACTTACACACAATTGATACTAAACTTCACTTCTAATTAATTGATACTGAACTTCACTTCTAATTGATACTGAACTTCACTTCTAATTGATACTGAACTTCTCTTATGACAATACGGTAAATCTCAACTATGCATGGCCCCATTACCTACCCTGGGGCGCCCTTGGGTCAAACATGCGGCGTGGGGATACGCGTCGGCCTCTGTCGCGCCATTTCTAGTTTAATTATAACATGCTATTCAGGCCCGTAGCCAGGGTTTTGAAACGGGGGTGCGAAATTTTCCATAAACGATTGTGCCACGAAGTGGCAAATGAGGTAGGTGCGGGCGGTAGGGGGTGTCCCTCAATGAGGGGGGAGGGGGTGTCCCTCAATGAGGGGGAGGGTGTGAACCTCAATGAGGGGGGAGGGGTGTCCCTCAATGAGGGGGTAGGAGGTGTCCCTCAATGAGGTAGGTGCGGGCGGGAGGGGGTGTCCCTCAATGAGGGGGGGGGGGGGTCTTCCTCCTAGAAAATTTTGAAAATGAAACGTTAATTCCTGCATTCTGGTGACTTTTTATCTGTATAAAGAGACAAAGGTTATAGATCATTAATTTTAATATGAAATTTCACTTTCATTGACCATAATAAGTGACTAATCGACATGAATATGATATAACATACATGTATTCCCCACTACCGGTTTTCTATAACCACCCTTTTCGATTACTAGTAGTCACGGAAATACATTATTTTATACGTTGTTTAACCCGACACTAGTATACGCGCACACAGTTTTTCCATATGCAACAAATTTTTTATAGAATGTAACAATAAGAACGGTATAACATATCATTTTTTTATTGGAATTGCGGGATCTTGATAAAATTGGTGTATTTTACCATTCCAAAATTCAACCATTATAAATCAAGCAAATTGAAAGGAAATATTTGACTTTTTTTCTAAACAATTATTTGTCTGCTACTATAGATAGTACCAGAGGCCTAATGTCGTATTGTACAACAAACACTGATTAACAAAACTGGGTCTTCTCTAATCTGCACCAATACTAAACAGAAATCAAAATGGTATAACTGGTTACTTTTATTTTTTTACAACTATATTTAACAGATAAGTTATCTTTTTCTAAACGAATTTCAGAAACATATAACCATTAAGGCTTCATAAAGACCCTAACCACAAACTAGTAGCCTTATGGTCTCAAAGTCCTTAACAATGTATACAATGAAGTTAAAGAAAAAAGATGGACTTATTAGCCCATAAGGCTCAAGATCCGTCGCAGTTAATGAACATTAAACGTTAACGTCATATGTTATAACGTTTTAAGTTCAAAACTGTCTTGAGCATAGCTGATATTTTTTTTACTGGAAAACCCTTTAGGTGATCCGAAAATGGTTGTTCGGGTATATAACAAAAAGACAACGCAGTCTGTCGAAAATGCTGAGCACAATTGTTATAAATCGTGGTATAATGCACAATTATTAACCAGTGACTCATTCGTCTTCGGCAATAGTACAGGTTGTCCTTTGATTTCAGTCATTTTCGGAAGCTGGCATAACATTCCGTTAATAATCATCTAAAATGCACTTCCTTTGTTCTAAGATCGTTTACTCAAGCTAATCCAATTGTTTTTCCAGCCATTTAGATGATTGTCGAAAAAGGTTATTAGACTGGGATTTCAAACCAAAATAAGTAGCTTCATCAACGTTATGATTATCTATTACAGTTATAGCTTTAACATTTTTTTGTACTCGTCAAAAAATGTTAAACGCACCCAACGCATCCCCCCGGCTACGGGTATGACTATTTAACAAATCATGTATTACAATAGTACATGTTAATACATGTACGTTATATATAGGCCCTAACTCCTGTTGTTTTAGAATATGATCACATACGGGTTATATAATGTCTTGGAATGGAATCAAACCCATGATTATGCGAATATCAAACTTCAACCGAAACCGATACAAATGTATATGATAAACCATCTCCGCAGATGGCGTTCGATTCCGCAGATGGTGTTCGATAAAACCTTTTCGTAGATACCACGATCCCTAGAGCCAATTAGCCATACCTGATCAATAACTGACATTCGCATAAAATTAGTATTGGCTTTTTGTGTTCGGAAAATTCCCCTTCGAGGGCCTCTAGCTTCCATTAACCAAAGAAGCAGCAGCTGCAGTTAACCACTATTCCCTGTATATACCGTTGATAATACAAGCGTTAGACAGCGCTTTTTGTGTTTCTTCTTTTAACAGCAAATATCGGATTTAAATACTCACACGCAAGGTACGTGAAACTGAAATAGTTGTATGTCGACAATAAACTGTGTTTTTATCTTTTTATAGTCAAATCATGAAAGTTTTGTTGTATTTGCTTTATTCCATCCATCCCTCATATCGGCTGCGGCTTTGTTCTGTCAAGCGAAGCGTCGCGGATTCTGCTTGCCAATAATCAATAGCAACATCAAGATTTCATGACGGTCAAATTACTTCGTGTAAGTTCATAGCTGAGTATATATTATCTCGTTTGGACCTGAAGACGAACGTATTAAATTTAACTGAAATTTGTTGTTGGTTTTGGTAAAAAATCAAATATCTGATTATGTTGATCGAGATGTTAAGTTAATTTTTATGTTAAAGATCGTAAACTGGGGCAAATGCCATCCTGGATGCGGGGTTCCGTCAGTGAGGGTAGGGGCACGCGTATACATATTATACGAGTCGCGCTGCGGTACAAACGGGCCTTATGCATCACATTTACAAGTGGAATTGACTTCTTTGAAACGAAGCATATAACAATAGCGGAAAGTGTCGCTCCTGATTTTAATCGTTTGTGGATTGAACAGGCTGATCAGGGACGATACGTTACGCACACGCATTACGCCCTGTTTTCATAGGGTGTGTGTTTCAAGAGCGCGGTTCAATTATGATTTTTGTGTGTGTAAATTCTACTGATTTAGATGTCGTACCAGTGAGTTTAATATCAAAGTCCGTTCATATGTGATTAGGAGACCAGACACTCATTTACAGCGAGTCAATAGTCAAACACCTACAGTAAATAGAGGACATCTAAATTGTTAAGTTCCATAGATACAATTATGTTAATGTTTTAAATGATACAGTACAGGAGTATCAGTCAGAGAAAAATAATTAACAAAATTGTATTGTTTTTTTTTAAGTTAACATATATGATAATAACACTTATTCATCTTATTGTATAATTTACAGTTACACGAATACACACACGATGAATCAGTTACAGTTAAACTAATACGCACAAGATGGATCAGTTCGATTAAATTGAAACATGTATAATGTATGCATCAATCAGTGCTCGCGTGTCTTTTCTTAAAATAACAAAAATATCTGTCTATGCAATTGAAATTGCCGCATGTAAGTGATTTCATGTTATCATATTCATATGACACTCAATAAAATTGTGCGGAAACATGAAAACAGCATCCTTGTTATGTTTGTTCTCTTAACAATGACAAGTTATAGGTCTTTAATTGAATCCATAGCGGCAACAGAGAGGTGCTCACGGTCTAGTATCGGGGTTACAGCGGGGGAAGTTTAAGACACCACACCCAGAGGTGATGACACGTGACGCGTTATCGCCCGTCAACTACTTCCATATGGATCGATTTGTTTAATGCGCGTGAAAGTTAGATGCAGGCACGTCATAAGTCTTACCACCACGGAGCGTATATTGTCTCATCTAGAGTCCGTGTTACCACACACCTGATACGCATATTGCTCATAATTATATTAAATATATTTCTGTAAGCTGACATGTTTTTCCGATTAACTGTGCATCCGGTATGATAAGTTTTCAGTAACAAAAAGACGTGTCATCAACTGTTCAGACCATAATATTAACATTTCGAATACAGGCAAGTATCGACTTCTTTTAGAAAACCTGCCTATGTAAAGGTGAACCTTTGTATTGTTTTAAGTTTTGCTTCTATTTTTACATTTCGCAAAATTGATAGAAATATTTCATTGTTTTTAGCTCACCTGAGCACAACGTGCTCATGGTGAGCTTTTGTGATCGCTTTTTGTCCGTCGTTCGTCGTGCGTCGTGAGTCGTGCGTCGTCAACATTTTGCTTTGTGAACACTCTAGAGGCCATATTTATTGTCCGATCTTCATGAAACTTGGTCAGAATATTTGTTCCATTGATACCTCGACTGAGTTCGAAACTTGGTCATGCTGGGTCAAAAACTAGGTCATAAGGTTAAAAAAACACAAAAACATTGTGAACACTGTAGAAGTCACATTTGATGCCCAATCTTCATCTCCCTTTGTCAAAATGTTTGTCTAAATGATATGTTGGTTGAGTTCAAAAAGGTTCCGGTCCGTTGGAAAACATGGCCGCCAGGGGGCGGGGCAGTATTCCTTATATGGCTATAGAAAAACCACGTGAACACTCTAGAAGTCACAATTTTGCCCAATCATCATGAAACTTGGTCAAACATTGGTTTCATTGATATATCGGACGAGTTCGAAACTGGTCCAGAACGGTGAAAAAACATACCGCCAGGGGGCGGGGCAGTTTTTTCTATATGTATGATATATAGTGAAAACACGTGAACACTAAATAAGTCACATTTTTGGTCCAATCTTCATGAAATTTGGTCAGAACATGTGTTTTCTGGATATGACGGTTGGGTTTGAAAATGGTTCGGATCGGTAATAAGCATGGCCGCCAGGGGGGTGGGGCTGTCATTTTCCTTATATTTATATAGTAAAAAAAAAGTCACATTTTTTGCCTAATCATCGTACAACTTTTTCTAAACATAGATTTTATAGATATCTCGGACGAGTTTGAAAATGGTCATGATGGGTGGAAAAACATGGCCACCAGGGGTTGGGGCAGTTTTCTCTATATGTAGATAGTGAAAACATGTGAACAGTCTGTTAAAGAAAGATAACATGTGCATGCATACTTTCTAATAGTTTATTCCCTTGTTAAAACATTGTTAACACTCTAGAGGCCACATTTATTGTCCAATCTTCATGAAATTTGATCAGAAGATTGGTCACAATGATATCTTGGATGAGTTCGAAAATGGTCACATTTGCTTGAAAAATATGGCTGCCAAGGGGCGGGGCATTTTTTCCTTATATGGCTATATGGCTATAGTAAAACATTGTTAACACTCTAGAGGCCACATTTATTGTCCAATCTTCATGAAATTTGGTCAGACGATTGGTCTTAATGATATCTTGGATGAGCTCGAAAATGGTTACGTTTTCTTGAAAAAAATGGCTGTCAAGGGGCGGGGCATTTTTCCTTATATGGCTATAGTAAAATCTTGTTAACACTCTAGAGGCCACATTTATTGTCCTATCTTCATGAAACTTGGTCAGAAGATTCATCTCAATAATATCTTGGATGAGTTCAAAAATGATTCAGGTTGGTTGAAAAACATGGCCGCCATGGGGCGGGGCATTTTTCCTTATATGGCTATAGTAAAACCTTGTTAACACTCTAGAGGCCACATTTATTTTCCAATTTTCATGAAACTTGGTCAGAAGATTTGTCCCAATGATATCTTGGATGAGTTCGAAAATAGTTTCGGTTGCTTAAAAAACATGGCCACCAGGGGGCGGGGCATTTTTCCTGAAATGGCTACATATGGCTTTAGTAAAACCTTGTTAACACTATATAGGCCTCCTTTATTGTCCTATCTTCATGAAATTTGGTCAGAAGATTGGTCTTAATATTATCTTGGATGAGTTCGAAAATGGTTACGTTTGCTTGAAAAACATGGCTTCCACGGGGCGGGGCATTTTTCCTTATATGGCTGTATATGGCTATAGTAAAATCTTGTTAACACTCTAGAGGCCACATTTATTTTCGGATCTTCCCAATAATATCTTGGACGAGTTCAAAAATGATGCTGGTTGGTTGAAAAACATGGCCGCCAGGAGGCGGGACATTTTTCCTTATATGGCTATAGAAAAATCTTGTAAACACTCTAGAGGTCACATTTAATCTTCATGAAACTTGGTCAGAAGATTTGTCCCAATGATATCTTGGATGTGTTCGAAAATGGTTTCGGTTGCTTTAAAAACATGGCCATCAGGGGGCGGGGCATTTTTCCTAATATGGCTATATATTGCTTTAGTAAAACCTTATTAACACTCTAGAGGCCACATTTATTGTCCGATCATCATGAAACTTGGTCAGACGATTTGTCCCAATGATATAATGGATGAGTTCGAAAATGGTTCCGGTTGGTGGAGAAACATGGCCGCCAAGGGGGCATTGCATATTTCCTTATATGGCTATAGTAAAACCATGTTAACACTCTAGAAGTCATATTTATTGTACGATCATCACGAAACTTTGTCAGGAGATTTGTCCCAATGATATCTTGGACAAGTTCGAAAATGGTTCCAGTTGCTTGAAAAACATGGCCACCAGTGGGCAGGGCATTTTTCCTTATATGGACTCATGAATCTTCATGAAACTTTGTCAGTATATTTGTTTAAATGATATCTTAGATGTGTATGAAAATGGTTCTGGTCTGTTGAAAAACGTGGCTGCCAGGGTGTTCACTAGTCATGAAAGTTGGTAAGAACATTTTGTTCTAATGACATCTTGGGCTGCACAGAACTGGTCAGTTCCTTTGAATCTCAGGTGAGCGACTTTGGGCCTTTCATGCCCTCTTGTTTCTGTAACACTGTAGTGTATGTCTTTATTAATCAGACGTTTTTCTTAATTCAAGCCTTATTTAAGTGGAATGCAGTAAGTATACGTAACAATTATCCCCCGCCAAAGGCGGAGGGATATTGTTTTGGCGTTGTCCGTCCGTCCGTCCGTCCGGTCGTCCGTCCGTCCGTCCGTCCGGCACTTTTGTGTCCGGAGCCATATCTTGGAAGTACTTTGGCGGATTTCATTGAAACTTGGTATGAGTATATATATGCATAAGAGGATGATGCACGCCAAATGGCATTGTACACCATCAGTTAAAAACCGAGTTATGGCCCTTTGTATCTAGAAAAAATGCTTTTTACTAAAGGCACTTTTGTGTCCGGAGCCATATCTTGGAAGTGCGTTGGCGGATTTCATTGAAACTTGGTATGAGTATATATATGCATAGGAGGATGATGCACGCCAAATGGCATTGTACACCATCTGTTAAAAACCGAGTTATGGCCCTTTGTTTCTTGAAAAAATGCTTTTTACTATAGGCACTTTTGTGTCCGGAGCCATATCTTGGAAGTGCTTTGGCGGATTTCATTGAAACTTGGTATGAGTATATATATGCATAAGAGGATGATGCACGCCAAATGGCATTGTACACCATCTGTTAAAAACCGAGTTATGGCCCTTTGTATCTTGAAAAAATGCTTTTTACTATAGGCACTTTTGTGTCCGGAGCCATATCTTGGAAGTGCTTTGGCGGATTTCATTGAAACTTGGTATGAGTATATATATGCATAAGATGATGATGCACGCCAAATGGCATTGTATACCATCTGTTAAAAACAGAGTTATGGTCCTTTGTATCTTGAAAAAATGCTTTTTACTATAGGCACTTTTGTGTCCGGAGCCATATCTTGGAAGTGCTTTGGCGGATTTCATATAAACTTGGTATAAGTATATATCCCCCGCCAGAGATATTGTTTTGGCGTTGTCCGGCTGTCCGTCCGGCTGTCCGTCCGTCCGTCACTTTTGTGTCCGGAGCCATATCTTGGAAGTGCTTTGGCGTATTTCATTGAAACTTCGTATGAGTATATATATGCATAAGAGGATGATTCACGCCAAATGGCATTGTACACCATCTGTTAAAACCAGAGTTATGGCTCTTTGTATCTTGAAAAAATCTGTCAGTTTGTTCATCTGTCCGATTTGCACCCATCCTCAAACAAAGCATATGTTGCGGGGGATATCAATTCTACGAATTTGCTTGTTGTTAATAATAATTAATATTATTTTATTTTGCCTTCACGTTGGTTTATCGTTTTGTTAAAAAAATATATTAAAAATGACATAAACGGGAAATATAACCTTGTTTTATTATTTTTAAGACTTCAGTACCTCGAACGTGACTGCAAAACATATTCATTAATATTAGATTTTCAATTAGAAAATCTTTAAACAATATTTGGCGTCTTAAAAGTTAACATGTTAAAATACAAAACCTAAGAATACCACACACAACTCAAATCACTAAATACAAGTTCAGGCCATTGACATAAAATTCACACAGGCGTAAACAAGTTGTTTGTTTCAACAAACCTGACCGACCAATCCATAGTTGTTTAACCTGAATGAAACTTTTTTAGCGAACCTGAACTCTTTTTATTGTATTCTATGTTGATTGTCGCTATTTTGATAAATCAATTTCTTAATTGTTGTTGAGCTTATAAAGGCCTAAATAAGCTAAACTGACTCGTTTGCAAATAATAATTTAAAACAAATCAACGTTTAAGAGTTGCTGGATTGTAATTGAACTGTATTTTGTTCAAATTATTGCATCATTTGTACCATCGACTCCAACAGCGACCTAAAGCCCTACAAACATTGATAAACTCTTTGGAAATAGTCACCAAACCGCAGGATAAAACAGGATAAATGACCAAGAGACAAAGGTGGGAAGGGTCACCAAACGCAGGATAAAACAGGATAAATGATCAAGAGACAAAGGTGGGAAGGCAATCTGTCCTTCTCAATATGTGATATCCCGCTTGGAAAATTGTGCAAGACGAAACAATCAAGCGTCAACACTTTAACCCTTTGCATGCTGGGAAATTTGTCGTCTGCTAAAATGTCGTCTGCTGAATTGATAAAATTAGCATTTTCTTAGATTTTTTTAAAAGAATACTATCAGAATAACAAACAGTTTGGATCCTGGTGAGACGCCACGTTCTATGGCGTCTCATCTGGATCCAAACTATTTGCAAAGGCCTTCAAAATTCGGTTCCAGCACTGAAAGAGTTAAAGCGCATAGAGTATACTCCGACGGTTTTCCATTATTCTGAAAACAGATACATGTATGTTGCCAAAGTTTAGGAGAAATTAGCCAATGCAATTCCATGAAATACTCGTTCTGCTTAACTGGTGGGAAATTTCTTCAACATTCCATTGTCTATATAGAAAGGTCAAACCTTGGTTACCAGTAAGACAGCCACGCCGAGAAATTGCAACCTGTTGCAAATTACTAAGAATTGTTCATTCTACAGTTACTATCACTATGCTTTCATTTGTAGTATAGTATACAACGCAATCTTTTAAGTAATCTAGTATTAAAGAGACCTTTTCAGTTTTTACAGATTTTGGCATGTATTGAAGTTTGTCATTAAATGCTTTATATTGATAAATGTAAACATTGGATCTTAAAAGTATCGTAGTATCACAAAATATAACGACAACAACAGAACTCTCCAAATTATTCAATCGTTTCGCGTTTCAACGCTTTATATTGTTCAGGTTTTTAAGTCAAAAGATGCATATAATGGATATTTTAGAGCCTGGTAAATGTTCAGTATTACTGTTTCCTCACAAATATCATTACTACAACGAAACTTTGCAAATCTGAAACATTTTATTGAATTTTGATAATTTACCGAAACGGGAAATGCCCCTTTAACATTATAAGAAACCAGAAAGCGTATGCCATGTCTGTCTGGTGGTTGTCAGGTTGTTGTCAAACTTATGAAAGTATGTCTCAGAAGAAATTTCCGGCTGACGGAAGTAGTCGGATCCGTATAACTGCATGATTGATGTTTGTTTTCTTTATATTAGGATATAGTGCGACAGATGGATTGCATGAGGCCATGAAAGAAATGTCTATCATTTAGTATATCGAAGTATGCCATACTGTATATCGGCATAAGCCAGTCGATGGTGAGACGGGAGAGTCATCGACTAAACGCTAACATAGGCGCTAACTTCGCAAGTCAGACTTGTTGAAAATTTCGCAATTAGTGTTTTTTTTTTGTACGCAGACTGATGGGATTCGGGGGTTTTATGTGTAAGACAAACCATTTATTAATATTGGCAGGTACAAGAAACAAATATGGTAGTTTCTAGTCGACAGAATACATAAATCGTTTTAAGTCGGTCTGCACAGGCTAATCTGGGATGACACTTTACGCATATGCACAGTGCCCAGTTTTCTCAGAACGCGAATCCTTTTGTTTGATAGATTGACGCTTTCTCTCACGTCTATGCGCCTGTATGTTGCAGAACTTACCATGCATTGGGGGCAAGATGCAACTTTAAACCCATTTAAGCCTAGTGGACTCTCCAATCCTTTTAAATTGGATCAATTTATTTCCAAAATTTGGGATGTCTTGTATATTTATTTCTATACATGTATTTAGAATATTTGTTACAGAAATTCCTGTAAGCAAACAGCGCATACCCTGATGAGACACTGCATAATGCGGCGTCTCATCTGGGTCTACGCTGTTTGCCAAGGCCTTGTTTTCTAGACGATAGGCATAAATGGGTTAAAGTCTTTGTTTGAAACCTCAATCACAGGGCTTAGATAGTTTGTATGTTTCATCACATAACGGTTTTCTACATAGTTTGTTTCAATTAATTTTGTTTGGCAAAAACGGGCGACGCCGCGGTGGGTACATAATTTATTTAGTTTTGTAGCAAAATAACTCTCCTCCACGAAAGACAAGTCCCAACCTTAGATATATTTCTTAAATTATATCACGTAGAGTTGTTCTTAGTTTGTCCCCTATATGCAATGTTTGCCAGCCTTGAGGATAACTTTTTTCCTTATATGAAATGAGTGAAAAATCTTCATTTGAATAATTATTAGCCCCTATGGATAAGGGCTCACTAATAAGACCATAATATGCCATAATTACTCGCCGATCTCTGTTGCTATTGCATAACAAATTCCAGTGTTTGTTTTGATGATTAGTATGTCCTTATATTTGCAGATTCCATCTAGCGACGTCACCATGGGAACTGCATACGTCACCATAGCAATCTGCCTTCTCGTTGCGGTGTATGGCGAGGAAATCATAGGTATGTGTTGTTGCGATACATACATACAAAGTCGAGAGTCTTGTTTTTTCGGCGTAGCTGTCTAAGCCAACTTTTCACCTTACCTGACCTTTGTAAGTGTCCAATAAAATTCAAATAAAATTTCCCGCGGCTAGACATGAATGAATACACTTCATTAATTGCATTGGCTGATTTGATCATTATACCCCAGAGCATTGGAAACATGACCGCGTCTTTGTAGTATAGCATGTTATTCTGTTTTACTGCGTGTTCAGTATGAAACAATTTTATTTCTAATGAAAAGGCCTGATGGATAGAACAGTTTTACACTCAAATATTGACATCAATACTGTTTGTGTGTGCCCCTTTATATTCAGAGGCTTGTCAGCGCCAGAGCGTTTGTACTTAAAGGCTATGTTCTCACATTAAGTAATTACTTCCATATTCCTGTCTGTGTACTAGTATATTTAAGTTCATAAAAGTATCGTTTTTCCCTATCCCGTTATTCGTTTTGGCAAAACCATTTTTATTTGTTTCCGAAACTGAACATAAAACATGTAAAAGTATAAAGTTTTAAACAAGCCGTTGTTTCCAGCAGTGGAAGCGTGACTTCACTTTAATGCATTGCATTCCAACCCGTAAGGTATCCGGGTCAGTTCGCGGCCAGTAAAATAATCGTTATATAATAAAGACGCTACCGCGTGAACTTGGTGAACTGGAATTTTCATTAGACCAGAAATATGTTAAATGGAGATATTCGGCGATATAATTATGGTATGTCAATAATAGATTCTTAATGTCTTAATTTCAACAATACCATGATAAATATTATTTTTGATTAATTTTACAAGAATTATTCCACTATATTGACCAATGTTTTAAGCATGAGCGCGATGATTCTCGATACTGTTAATAATCGAATCAAATAGCAATGCCCAACAAACCACTAAAACAGGTTTGTTCGAAGAACGCGCGTATCAATATTTAAAATATGTTAAGATACTTCGCGTGTGGCCGGTTGACTTATTATCCCCCGCCAGAGGCGGAGGGATATTGTTTTGGCGTTGTCCGTCCGTCCGTCCGTCCGTCCGGCACTTTTGTGTCCGGAGCCATATCTTAGAAGTTCTTTGGTGGATTTCATTTAAACTTGGTATGAGTATATATATGCATAAGAGGATGATGCACGCCAAATGGCATTCTACACCATCTGTTAAAAACAGACTTATGGCCCTTTGTATCTTGAAAAAATGCTTTTTAGTGTCCGGAGCCATATCTTGAAAAGTTCTTCGGCGGATTTCATTGAAACTTGGTATGAGTATATATATGCATAAGAGAATGATGCACGCCAAATGGCATTGTGCACCATCTGTTAAAAACAGACTTATGGCCCTTTGTATCTTGAAAAAATGCTTTTTACTATAGGCACTTTTGTGTCCGGAGCCATATCTTGGAAGTGCTTTGGCGGATTTCATTTAAACTTGGTATGAGTATATATATGCATAAGAGGATGATGCACGCCAAATGGCATTGTACACCATCTGTTAAAAACAGACTTATGGCCCTTTGTATCTTGAAAAAATGCTTTTTACTATAGGCATTTTTGTGTCCGGAGCCATATCTTGGAAGCGCTTTGGCGGATTTCTTTAAAACTTGGTATGAATATATTCCCCTGCCAAAAACGCACGACTTATTTATTCACATAAATAAATTGTGAAGGCTTAAGAACCTTCCTTTGTCTTAGTTTTGTGTTATTGTCCTCCGTCCGTCCATCTATCATAATGTTCATCCGTCCAATTTGCACCCATCCTCAAACAAAGCATATGTTGCGGGGGATACCTTGGGCCTTTCAGGCCCTCTTGTATGTTTTAATTTCTCTTCCATTCTTCTTTTTGCTTCCTGTTTTTTATCTATAGACTTCACCAATATGTAATAATGTAAAATAAGCCGCGAAAACTCCGGGTAACATCCCGTACTGAGTGTGATGCAGCTAAGAACTGTTCAGAAAAAGACATTCGCTATCTTTGATCTCATTCATTGAACTCTTTACCTTTCACCAACCCCAACCACAATCAACGCCGTATATCTTTTTTAAAAGATATTTCTTGTTAATTATAAGGCTGCACTGGTATGTCAAGGTGCCTGTACCACGTGACTTTTTCGGCTATGTGTGGGACAATCGGATGTCAACAAACCATCGCTTCAGGTAACGTTTTTGATAATTTCTTCATTAATTCAAAACCTTAAAAAAAACCAAAGACGAGAGCCCGGTCATTATCAAAATACACAACTGTGTTAAGTTTGCGTAAAATTAATTTAGTATTTTTTCCAAAAAGTGCAACCTCGTGTTTGTAAATACTTGAATTAAAATGCCATGTGTGGTATATTTTTTATTCAATCAACAAAAATGTTCATTATAATATTGTTGAAGGTTTAAAAAATAGGGCGGACATTGTAATTCTTCATAGAGAAGCTACATATATTGTATGTTTGCGCATATACATCTGATTCGGAGTCTGTGGTGTATAAAAATGCAATAATACTATGTGTGGGACACATTTTTTAAATGCTATGTGTGGTATGCAAGAATTTTCCACAGTTGTGTATTTTGACAATGACCGGGCTCTCGTCTTTGTTTTTTTGAAAATGGTTTTGAATTAATGAAGAAATTATCAGAAACGTACCTGAAGCGATGGTTTGTTGACATCCGATTGTCCCAAACATAGCTAAAAAAAGTCACGTGGTACAGGCACCTTGTATGTAGTAAACAAAGATGGGAACAGCAACTGATTAAGAATATGCCGATAGTGGACATTCAGTTACAATTGCGATGCATGCCTATTTGATATATTTGTTTAAAACGACTTATGTACAATTCATTATTGGGTTCGCAAAGTGAAATGTCTCTTTTTATGTATCAATGTCTCAATTCGTAATTGTCAAATATAAGCACCCGAAAATGTGTTAAAAATTATAATATTTATATGATATAAATGTTAAATAAAGTTAGTTTGATCTATGCTTATAAGTATAATTTAACATACCAGAACGTAATGTTTTACCATTTCAACGTAAGAAGACAATTTTTTTCATTTTAGCCAGTATGGACAAAACCCTGCCCAACAACAAGTGCGGTTCCGTTTTAAAGTTAGGCTTAGGGCAGGACATCCGGTTTAAATCCAAGGGTCTTGCCCCCGACGGCTACTGTGGCCTCACGGTTTTCTCTCCGGACGCAATCGACAACCACACGTGCGACGCACTTTGCGTTACGTTCAAGACGGCGACCATCAGCGTCTGTGACGTCAAGTTGAAGTTTGTTGGTCACCGCTTCGCGTCTGGAGACTACATAAGGGTATGATATGTGTGTTTTTATGGGTGTCTAGTGTACATCGTTAAAGGACGAATTAACTTAATGTCTCGATCTCAATCAATTCCGTTTGGCTTCATCATTGTTTCCTAAATCGCCATGTTCTAGTATATACTCTACCGTGTTTAGCAAAGATTTGCATTGTTACTCATACAATTGTTTCATTGAAACTGGGCGCTCAAAATAAAAACTGTGTGCGACATGAGCAATGTCTATTTACTTCTCGTTAGCAGTCATTCTACGCTCTCAAAGTTTTCATCACAAATTTATTGTAAACTTCACTTTTTTAAAGTACTCGCACAGAATAGGGACTGCCTTCGGTGATTATTGGGTTTATTAGTTTAGCTATCACGCGCTTGTTCTTTGCCTTTAGAAAACATTGCGAGTTACATATGAGATTTTGTAGCAATAGCCTAAAACAAATAATTTCGTCTTCATAAGCATTATTAGGACGAACAATTTTATGAACGAAAACAATATAATGTACAGTAGTACCAAACCGTTACAGACAGTGTAGCTATTGATCGGCTATGGCTTCATTAAATGTCTTGCAATTTGAAACATGACAGCCCACCATAATCGAAGGATGCGGGATGTGGTACCGCTGTTATCAGATAAAACGCATTATGGTCGTCATCATCGTGGCTCCGCTATCCTGAGGCACTTTAAAGACGCCCTGTAATTTGTGGCAACTGTAATCGAGACGAGCCAGAAAAACGGGCCTTCTGAAAATGCGTAAAATATCGTCCCATAAAAGTCTGTGCAGTCCGCATGTGCTAATCAGGGACGATATTTTCCACTTTTTGTTAAATTCTCCGTGTACAAAAGTATAGGCGCGGAAGTGTCGTCCCTGATTAGACAGTTGCGGACAGCACAGACTTAACTGGGACGAAACTGAACGCAAAGGCACTCGGCATAAGTTGCACCCCCTACCCCAAGCTGCAAACCCGCCTCCCAAATCCTCAAAATTTTCAATTTTTTATACAAAATATTAAAACAACAAAAGCAAAAGTTAGTGGGTTTTTCCTAATATATATAACAAGGTATGTGACTACGACCTTTCAAATGCTGATTTCGGCACACCAGCCAATTTCCGAAGGTCACTTCTCCATCAATCTTCAACCGATTTACCGAATCTTCGTTTCAAACAACGCAGAAGACTTCATACTTAATGAATAAATCGATACCTGTTCGCAGAAGTCTATCGTAAAACGGTCATTAAACAGCAAACTTGCAAAAACATTTTCTAGAATCGATCTGGCTACCACGGACATACATTGCAAGCATGCATGATTCGGTTGGACAGACATTCACATTGTAATTACACATCTCATACAATCAAATACAATCAAAATCAAACAAATTTACCACTTACTAATTATTCAACCGATGCTTTTCACAATTGCTACGCCATTGTCGAGTTCAAAATAGTTTTCAACAAAGCTGTGCTCTAATTGGTCTATAACGGTGGTGTGACTATTCTTGGGCAATGGCGTAGCGATTGTGAAAGGCATCGGTTGTATAGTTAGATAATCGTTATCAAATAGACAGACTCATACACAATGGCTTATATATCGTTAGAGGAATCTTCTCCAAATAGCTTAGCTAGTAGATTAATCGCTTGCTTCATTATTTGTGTTGTTGCGTTGATAATACCAAATATATTGTTTGAGGAAAAATTCACAAGAATAAAGCACATACATAAATACCAGGTGATTACCTCCATGGTTAGTAATATTCATAACGAAAGAAACTGGCACAGGCTTGTTTAGTCTTATTTAAAACACTTTCATACCGTGTAATGTTACACAGCATATTGGTGTAAATGGTCATTCGATGTTAGCGTTCACAAGAAACATTATATTTATTCTGTAAAGATATTGGCAAATGTATTGGGAAATCAATTACTATATAGCCATCAGTATTCATGTTTGTGGGTTTTCCTCTTTCAGTCGAATCCTTCCTATAATGGTTTATAATTATACAGTATCAATATAAAAAAAAATGTATTGATGTTCCACAAGCAGAACAATTAAGTAAATATTACCACATGGTCCGCGCCATGCAAAAATGGGTCTCATGCCATATGCGCCGTGCGTACTGCCTAGCTCCAGATTGCGCAAGCGCTAACGACACCACGAAATCTTGCGACCCATCATCCCATAAAGCGGCTCATGTATTGCGGTGTTCGATTATTACAGGAATTGACATGCCACGACCAGAACAAGAACTCGTTCTGCTGGGAAGTCAGCTCAGTGCGCGTGGAGGTATCGGAGAGTTACACGTACGCTTACGTTCAGAAACGTCCGCTCTACGACTTTGACGTCGACGTGTCCGCGCGATGCAGTCGCCATAAGAAGCAGGACCATGCAGGTACGGCCAGTTTAATGCTATTTGGAAATCAACATTCAACAAATCAACATTCTGAAACAGCCTTAATACTGGAAGAATGATAAGAATTGTGTGGATTAACCAACCCAGTGGGTTGTTGCGTTGATAATACAACGTAATATTTAGGTCGCAACGTCGGCAACCATTACTGAACGTTGCCACAACTTTGCATACAAAACATTACCCGGACGTTTCATCAAACGTTGCAGTTTGGTTGTCACAATGGTGTATATGAAAGTTTTCCCGACGTTTTTTTCCAACGTTGCTGCAACGTTTTTTTCCAACGTTGCTGCAACGTTGTATTTAGGTTGCATTCAAACGTTGCAGTTTCCCAGTGGGCATCCAACGTTGCTGCAACGTTGTATTTAGGTTGCATTCAAACGTTGCAGTTTGGTTGTACCAATGGTCTATATGAAAGTTTTCCCGACGTTTTTTTCCAACGTTGATGCAACGTTTTTTCCAACGTTGCTGCAATGTTGTATTTAGGTTGCATTCAAACGTTGCAGTTTGGTTGTCACAATATCCAACGTTGCTGCAACGTTGTATTTAGGTTGCACTCGAACGTTGCAGTTTGATTGTACCAATGGTCTATATGAAAGTTTTCCCGACGTTTTTTTCCAACGTTGCTGCAACGTCTTTTTCCAACGTTGCTGCAACGTTGTATTTAGGTTGCATTCAAACATTGCAGTTTGGTTGTCACAATATCCAACGTTGCTGCAATGTTGTATTTAGGTTGCATTTGAACGTTGCAGTTTGGTTGTACCAATGGTCTATTTGAAAGTTTTCCCGACGTTTTTTTTCCAACGTTGCTTCAACGTTTTTTCCAACGTTGCTGCAACGTTGTATTTAGGTTGCATTTAAACGTAGTATTTCTTTTTTTAAATAATATAAAGAAATAAACAAACTATTTACTGTCAACCGCTCTTTCGAGTATTATCGGCAGATATGCACACAGTCGAGTCCGTTTCCTAGAAAGAACCAGTACTTATTGTCTATGGAGGGGATAATGAAACGCTCCCCGAGTAGGATTCGTACTTTACAATAATACAGTTCATGAATATGATTTCTTGTACATTTTAGAAATTAATTTTTTAAATTTTACAAATCAGTTGCTTAAACTTTACGATGCTAAACATAAACTTTAACTCAAATTCGCCGGATAAAATATATTGCTTAAGTTGTGTTATGCATTAAAATGGTAGAATCTAGTTTCAAAGTTTCGACCAAAAATTAATAGTCAATATTTTTGTCTGTAACATACAACAGTCGACGTGGTGTAGTGGATGAGGTATCTGCCTAGTGATCGGAAGTTGGTGGGTTCGATTCCCACTCGGGGAGCGTTTCAGGTAATTTTCTCTAGACATCAAATAATGGTTGTTTGTATGAAACATAATTTTCATAACTGCCGATAATAATCGAAAGAACGGTTGGCAGTAAATAGTTCTAAATTTTTATGACCCCCTTCGAAGAAGAGGGGGAATATTGCTTTGCTCATGTCGGTCTGTCGGTCTGTCGGTCGGTCTGTCGGTCGGTCCGTCCACCAGGTGGTTGTCAGACGATAACTCAAGAACGTTTGGGCCTAGGATCATGAAACTTCATAGGTACATTGATCATGACTCGCAGATGACCCCTATTGATTTTGAGGTCACTAGGTCAAAGGTCAAGGTCACGGTGACCAGAAATAGTAAAATGGTTTTTGAATGATAACTCAAGAACGCATACGCCTAGGATCATGAAACTTCATGGGTAGATTGATCATGACTTGCAGATGACCCCTACTGATTTTGAGGTCACAAGGTCAAAGGTCAAGGTCACGGTGACCCGAAATAGTAAAATGGTTTTCGGATGATAACTCAAGAACGCTTATTCCTAGGATCATGACACTTCATAGGTACATTGATCGTGACCCGCAGATGACCCCTATTGATTTTCAGGTCACTAGGTCAAAGGTCAAGGTCACAGTGACAAAAATCGTATTCACACAATGGCTGCCACTACAACGGACAGCCCATATGGGGGGCATGCATGTTTTACAAACAGCCCTTGTTATATTATTTTAAAAAAAAATAGAATTTAAAAATACTGCGTTTTAATGCGACCTAAATACAACGTTGCAGCAACGTTTGGAAAAAACGTCAGGAAAACATTCATTTGGACTCTTCGTACAGCCAAACTGCAACGTTCGAATGCAACCTAAATACAACGTTGCAGCAACGTTGGATGCCCACTGGGAAGTTGAAAACCCTGACGCCTTCGAATCCCCGAACTGCTTCCATTCTAAATAATTCAGTTTTTGATACAAAATGAAGGGATGTGACTTAAAACTATGAACAGTGATCATAAACGAAATAAAAAACAAACGATTGGCCATATACATTTATGCTATTAGAAGCAGATTGAAGAATTAGCCCCGCACCCGTTTTTCCATTCGTAAAATTAATACTAACACTGATTTAGCTTATTATATACTTTTCTGTCGGTTATGAAGACACTGTACGAGTAGGTCTCCCAAAATGACAAATCCAGTTTTGATTCATTTGTGGTAAACTGTTCTGATCCTAGTATTATTGTCCTATGTATGCTTCATATATTCCTTTACTTATTTTAGTATCACTAATTTTGCGGATGGAGAATGAGACTATTCCATTTGATAACATATTTCAGTTACAAAAACACCTAGTGATATTGTGTTCATCTCATTTTGCACGCCTACATTTCACTTTTGAAACTCCTTAGCTCTAATGTCAGCTTTCAAGAACAATAATAAAATAACACTGGGCACAGAATCATTGATGTCATCGTCTAGTTATTTTTCTTGGTCGTTTGGTCGGGTATGACGTATTACGAAGATAATTCAATTAATATTAACATTAAGTACAATGATTTCTATTCATAAGAATTTTTCTTTGTCGTGTGTGAATGGGGTCAGATTGCACCATCTTTCATAATATCTCTCTCAAGACACCAACTGCAGGTATGAGACTCTAGTTTCAATCAATACAACGCAGGTATTTTGTACTAGTTTGGTTGGCAAATGTATAGCAGAAATACCTATATATCCTTAGTATAACGTGTATCGCGAATTTCAGCGATATACGCCCAACAACAGATCGAGCTTGACCGGGCCGACAAGTCTTACGTGCATGGTATCGCCGTCGGCGTCTCCCTCTCGTGCCTATTCCTGATCATCCTATTCGTCGCCTGGTGTTACACCAAACACCAGGCCGTATCCAGCTCAACAAGCCGCTCCATCGCGCCGCCCCGGAAGTCAAACACGACCGCCGAATCGACATCCGGTGTCCAGAAGAAAGGTAACATTACGTGACGTGGATAACTAATTTTCATGTGATCACGGCTTGCATTAAATTAAGTTTATGGGTAATTTACGCTCAGTTTGTGTCACATGACTTCCACAATCGAAGCCATGGGAGAACGGGACTTTCCTCAAACTTTCCTAATGGAAGTTCCATTATATGAGATAATGAAGAAGGAAAATGTATTGCAATGATTTATCTTCAATTAACATATATATTGTACTCCGGAATGTAGACTCACAGAGTCCGTCCGTCTTTATGTCCGTTATACTTAAACAAACAAAGATTTAAATTGTAAATATTCTCAAATGCTAATAACATGTGTTGCGTTAATTGTATTTAATGTTGTTTGGTCTGAACACAATATTTAGATCTTCTAAAATACCACGTGTTTATTTAGTGCTTCTTATAGTTTTGAGTTCCACATCGCCGTTATTACAATGAGCGTTACTTTTGTTCAGTTGGTGCATGTGAATCTATTAATAGTTGTCGTTCTTAGCTTATGTACCTGCTGTTGTGGTTCACAGATGGATTGCCGTGACAAAAAGCGGCGAATTACCAAGATAATATGCTACGTATAAGTTTGGTTTCTATAGAAGTTTGTTTAATATCGATCAACATCTAATTTTTTCTTTAATTATATTAAACCAATATTGGTTACCCAGGCCTGTATTCCATTATTCTTTCCGGCAGGTCAACCCAAATTTTGTTTAGAAGCAAACATAAAACGCCCGTGGCTGAGACTGTGAAAGGTATTGCTAAAACCGCCCAGACAGTGTGCATATGAGTATTATTTCTGAATCACGCACGTTCATGGCTGAAACCGCCCAGCCAGTATGCATATCAGTATTATCGCAAATACACGCACGTGCATGACTTAACCCGACCAACATGCGTTCATATTAACGGTATTGCCAATATACGCAAGTGTGTTGCTTAAAACGCCCAGCCAGTTTGTATATATGTAATATTGCCAATGTATACACGTGCATGGTTTAAGCCTGTGGGCATACATGATATATTATAAATCATTAACGCATTCATTTTCCCGGCCAGTGTGTACAATAGTTGTATTGCCAGTACAAGCATTCATTGTACATGCACTAACCAGTTGCTTTTTAGCTCACCTAAGCACAATGTGCTCATGGTGAGCATTTGGGAACGCCTTTTTTCCGTCGTCTGTCGTGCGTTGTTCGGCGTCAACATTTGCCTTGTTAACACTTTAGAGGCCACAATTATTTCCGATCTTCATGAAATTTGGTCAGAAGATTTGTTCCAATAATATCTTGAATATCTTACATAAGCTCCGAAAAATAATAGTTCGATAAAAAAAATCCGGTTGGTTGAATGACATGGCCGCCAGTTGGCGGGGCAATTTTCCTTACATGTATATGGCTAGAGTAAAACCTTGTTAACACATACGAGGCCACCTTTATTGTCCAATCATCATAAAACATCGTTAAAAGATTTGTCCCAATTATATATTGGACGAGTTCGAAAATGGTTCTGGTTGGTTAAAAACATATCCGCCAGGTTGCGGTGACCTTTTCCTTAAAAGGCTATATATGGCTATTGTACAACCTTGTTAACACTGTAGAGACCACATTTAATTTCTTGTCCGATATTCATGAAACTTGGTCAGAAGATTTGTCCCAATAATATCTTGAACGATTTCGAAAATGGTTCCGGTTGGTGTAAAAAACATGGCCGCCAGGGGGCGGGTCATTTTTCCTTATATGGCTATATGGCTATAGTAAAACCTTGTTACCACTCTAGAGGCCACATTTATTGTCTGATCTTTATGAATCTTGGTCAGAAGATTTGTCTAAACGATAATCGGACGAGTTAGAAAATGGTTCTGGTTGGTTGAACAACATGGTCGCCAGGCATATTCCCTTATATTGCTATAGTAAAAAACTTGTTAACACTCTAAAATTCACATGTTTAGTACAATCTTCATGAAAGTTAGTCAGAACTTTTGTTCTAATAATATATTGGATGAGTTCGAAAATGGTTCTGATCTGTTGAAAAACATGGCCTGGAGGGAAGTGCATTTTTTATATGGCCATCCTAAAACCTTGCTGTACTCTAAAAGTTACATTTATATTTCACTCTTCATGAAAACAGGTCGGTTCCTTTGTATCTAAGGTGAGCGACATTGGGCCTTTCAGACCCACTTGTATTGATAATTGAAGGGGCTTTTTCACGTTTCGGTAAATTGACAATATTGTAAAACAATTGTTTCAGATTCGCTAATTTTCGTTTTAGTAATGTTATTTGTGAGGAAACAGTAATACTAAACATTTACCATGCTCTAAAATAGCCATTATATGCACTTTTTGACGATTTTAAAACCCGAACCTTATAAACCGTTGCAACGCGAAACGAATTAATAATTTGGAGAGTTCTGTTGTTGTCGTTATATTTTATGAAACTACGAGGATTGTTTATATAAAGTATGAAACACATCTGGCATTTTATTCGGAAGAATGGCCGAGTGGTCTAAGTGGTGGACTTTTTACTCCAGGACTCCAGTGGTCAGTGGTTCGAGCCCTGCTGAGGGATACCTTTTTTTCTCTTTTTTTAATTTTGTTCTTGATTTTTTACTTGAGATTTTTGTATCCAATGTTTATATTTATCAATATAAAGCATTTAATGACAAACTTCAAAATATGCCAAAATCTGTGAAAAGGCCCCTGTAATACTTTAAAAACATTCACTCGTACTATTTAATGCAACTAAATATGGATATTGTGTTTCATTGGAGATTTAAACTCATCTGAACGTGCAACCCAGCTGCTTTAAGGACATGCGGTTTTATATTATGTTTAACTGGTTCCTAGCAAAGCTAATATCATGCGGCGATGATCGATTGAAAAATCTTGTTTTATCATAACACGCATAAAAAAATCAAAGTCTACAATATTTTAATCAAATAAAAGCCGTGTGATAAAATAGAAACCTTTCAATATCTTAATAATTAACACTTAGTATTGTAGAGTATAACCTTAACAACTGTTCGTGTAGCTCACTGGTTAAGTACCCAACAGCCACTTTCACAGACCAATATTGTACATATATCATGGTTTAAACTTGACATGTTGTGAAATACATATGTACATTTCCAGGAAGTATCATCACCACATTCCGTAAGAAGCTGAACATCAAACGCAAGGAGCCTCCAGTCGACGAGGAAGAACCAGTAGCGATCTACCGGAAAACAGACACGCAGTCCGCGCAAAAAGCGAAATCGGATGATCCGGAAGCACCTACCGAATTTTCCCCTTTGACCACCAAGAATGACACGGAGGGCGAAACATTTGAGCTTGAAAAAGAGACCACCGGTTCTATGGAGCCGGAACGGGATACTGACGGGTCGCTGGCGGATGATTCTCCCAAGGACGGAGGCGCCGAACGAGCGTCAAAGTTGGAACCACCAGAAGTGATTATAATTCCCGGCACCCCCGAGCCTTCTGTAGTGGATAGCGATTAAGATTAGTTGGCACTTAGCTATTATTGAGCACACAAGGGCATTTATGTAATATGATGCAGTTTTGCACCGGAATTGTGTACTGACATGTTTGTCAACGGATATCAGAGCTGAAATGAACGTTTTGTGAACGACCAGGAAAGATTTGGAACGCAGTCGGTGCTTCATTTAAGGTTACTTTTCTTGGGCGTGTTTATAATAATCATAATTGATACGATTTGAAAAACGATTGATTCACAATATTTTCCAAACAAGGTAGGCTTTTCATTCATATATTTTCTTATGCAGAAAAAACAGAAATCAAGACAGCCTAGCATTGAGCAACGACAGCGGATCATTGAGCACCCGAGCCGCTAGTATGGTCAAGCGGTTCACAACACGTGGGGGCAAAATATGGTTGATAACATAAGTAGAGATATATATATCGGGGAATAGCTTGTACCATTGGTTAACTTAAAATTAAGCAATATAACAGTACATGATTTGTTTTAAAATAACAACGGGGTTAGGTTTGGGATGTATTGTTTAAGATTGTGTCTTGAAGATTAAGAAAAGCCTAGTAAAATGGGCTTGAAGTACACGTTAATTATACATATATTCTCATTTGTTCTATAGAACATTGTTCCCGTGGTAAGGGTTTCCCTGTTAAACATTGTCGAAAGTGAGACTTACATTCAATTATGCAATTATGTAAAACTTAATAAGTATCGTTTTATCATATTAATTAACTACTATTTAATAAGCATAAAGTTATTAATGTAGTTCCCATGTCGGCTTGCAAGATCCACCTTGATGCTCGAACTAGAGCAAAGTGGTCGAAATTCAATAAAGAAGGATACTCTTCACGAGACACAATTAAAATCTTGTCTACACTTACCATTCCATTGGGTGATTTTTTTCCGAACAAACGCTTTGTTTTGCTGTCTAATTTTAATAATAATAACCCTTATTTTGCGTTAGAAATGATAAGCTAAAGGCCTATTACAGAGCCATTGTTTTCCATCATAGTTAACCCTACGAAACGAAAACACATATAACTATGCACTGGAATATTGTATCTTATAGCACAAAATCTTTGGCTTGAAATAGCCTATGCTTGTTGAAAAAACAACCGTTAAATACAAGTATGTGCAATGTAATATGACACATTAATAAAATCGCCTCTGTCACAGCTTTGCCGTTTTATTCACTATGCAACAAGATGATTTTCGTACGATAAGCCATGCGCATGTTCTGTTCGCTTCAAGGTGATAATATTCTGCCATCAGAATTTGGGTATATACTACTATTAGGTCCATTTAGTTTTCAAGGGACAGGTTGTCGTGGAATTAATCCAGATATCTATTTATGTACAATTTTAGTTGGACAAATGCTCTTTGCAAATGTCATGGGAAGAATTGCATTATTCGAATGCTATAGTGCACAATACCCAATTAAACGGGCAGTTTTCTAGATTGAAGTGGATGAAGAGTTGCACGATCATTATTATAGTAGATGTAATATCATTGAAATCATGGTAAAACTTGATGTAAAGCGTTATTTACTTTCGCAATGTTGTTTTACTTACACGTTTATAAGCGAACACAAGTAAAATGACCTGATGTAGTTCGTGGTGGTAAGTATGCTGATCTGCTGTAACATTTGAATGACAACGTTTGTATGTATATGTATAATTGTATATTTTTAGTTTTGGAGTTGACTTCTATGACTTGTTTCCGTATATGTGTGTTTATTGCCATTATTTCTTACATGTACAGTGTTCAAGAACATACAATTTTGTTATTAAGAAATATATAGTCGACGCGGAGCGCGGAAGGAGACATCAACGATTCTATCATGTATTATTTGTGTTAACATATCTTTTGACATTTTATAGGTTTTCCGTTTCGATGATATCTAATTTATACCTTCGTAAAGTTAAGAAATTAATAGCCACATTATAATAATATATGTCAACAAGTCAATTTAATGCACGCTTTCTGTGAAAGGCCGCCGAAGACTGTCATTTGTATATCATAATTTCGGTATTGAGAATGTAAAATTGTATACACTATAAACTTGTGTTCCTCATTTAATCAGTTAGTAACATAAATTATATGCACCATGTGGTTTATGTTTTTTTCGATACTTTTGTGATTGTTTAGCTTTCTTTGTAAATGATTCTTAAAGAAATAAATATGAGAAATCAGTCGATCTCAAATTGACGGGAAAAAAACGAAATAAAATAAAATACACATAATTATGTATTTTTATTTTATTTGCACTTTTTTAAACAAAGTGCAAGCAACTCATTGGCAATTGAATTGAAATGTGAAAATAAGTAATCAGTACTTTTAAAACTTAAACCAGAATATATCCTTCTACAACAAGTTTGTGTAAATCATGTCATAATTGTCCGGCTTTCGTCGACGTTCGTCATGTGTCGTCAATTTTTATAACGTCTCCACTCTTGTGGTCTCAATTTAAATCCAATCTTTATACAGCTTAGTCAGTATTTAATATTAATATTATCTAGCCTGAGTTCTAATGTGAATCATGTGCGTCGAAAAACTGTCACCTGTTTAGATCATAGGTAAAACTTGTTTAGTGTAAACTTCTACTTAATCTTGATGAAACTTGGTCAGAATGTTCATCTCAACAATAATCACGACGAATACAAATCTTGATTACGTGCGTGCAAAAACAAGAAGACCATGTCAAGTCTTAGAAAAACCTTGTTTCTTGTATAGAAGAAACATGTATGACTCCATCTTAATGAAACTAAGTTAGAATTTTTATCTGCACACTATCTAGGCCTTGTCCGAAGCGTGTTGACGTGCGTCTAAAAACTGAGTCACCAGGTCGAATCTGAGAGAAATCTTATCACCTCTCATGGGGCCACACTTATTACTCAATCCCGATGAAACTTGGTCAGTTTATATTGAACATATCTAGGCAAAATTCCAGTATGAGTCACTTGCGTGCAAATAAAAGGTATTGAAGTCAAATCATAGAGAACACTTGTAAAAATCTAGGGGTCACAGTTGTTACTCAATATTGATAAAACTTAGTCGGAATGTTTATCTTGAAAATTGCCTAGTAGCACGAAAGTTAGCACGAATGTTCTCATGTTTTAAACTCAACTTAGACTATCTAGTCCGAGTTTGAATCTATGTCACAAGCGTGCAAAAACTAGGTCACCAAATCAAATCTGAGAGAAACCTTGCTTCCGAACTAGATGTTATATTTATTACACTAAATTGACTAAACATGATCAGAATATAAATATTGACAATAGCTAAGCCGTGTTTGAATCCGGATCGCATGCGTCTCAAAACTTGGCCACCAGGTCAAATCTTAGAAGAACCATGTTACCAATCAAGAATCATCCATCTTTATGACTAAATCTTTATGGAACGTGGTCAGATATTTATCTTGACAATATCTATGCCGAGCTTTAAGCTGGGTTATTTGCGACCCAAAAACTTCCCCGGTTCAAATCTTTGCTTACCACTCTAAAGGCCACATTTTTTAAAAAAAAATTGTGTTGATACTTGGTCAGATCATTTATCTTGACAATATCTAGGCTGAGATCCAATCTGGTCATATGTGTTTAAAAACTAAGTCACCCGGTCCCAACTAAGTAAAACCCTGTTTCCTCTGCATGGGGCGACATTTATTACTCAAAAATGATGAAACTGGGTCAGAATGTTTATCTGGACAATGTCTATGCCATGTTCAAATCATGGCCAAGTGGGGCAAAAAATATTTTACCGATTGACGTCTTCGACAATTGGTGTACCTTGAATTCAGATGAGCGCTTTAGGACCGGCATGGTCCACTCGTTACAATTACATACTGTCATCTTCACAGTGTTTATTCTTTTCATCATACCCGTTAAGAGAATCTTCGATCTGTTATCATACTTCACATTTTGTAAATATCACACATGCAACCGAAAGCAAAATGTCATCTTGACACGAAAATCGACATCACGATACACGTTTAACGAAATGACGTTATAAGTCGTGTTTTAATATAAAGATTGTTGCGAAAACGGCCGCGAGGCGTGAAAGTATATTTCACTCACAGGTATGGGTTGTCGCAACATATTTCTAACGTCATTAAACACCTTTGACCATATTTTAAATGTATCATGCACAAATGTACGTTCAGAAAGGCGCATCTTAAAATCAACGGCCGTACGAATATATCTTTGAAGCCAATGTACACTATGTATTTTACTTAGCCATATAGGATTAAATATTCAAGCCATTTATCATATTAACACGTAAAATTTAAATTTATGTCACAACACCTATTAAGCAATTTACACCATTTAAAAATGAACTCTCATAAAAATGAAATATTCATTCAATGTATCTGATTTGATTTTAGTATTGTATTCAATAAACCTATTTATTTCACTTAGTGTGTTATGTTCTTTCGAACATTAAGACTATTTCTAACGAAAACTATGTTCTAACCAGTATCCTATAACATAATTGAACGAAGTTATCAAGTTCTCATGCAATTTTCAAGCGTCCATATTTCCCGTACGCGTGTTTTCCTTGCCTATGAACTCACACGCGGTTGTAGAAAGCATAAATACTAAAACCGTTTGACTCATGGTCAAAATAAGCGCATTTTAACGTTCTGAGTGCATTCTCATGTGTGAAATATAAACAAACCAGCGTTTTCACTGACTACTGTACTAATAGATACTTGTGAAGTTTTAAGCGATCAAAATCCAAACCAGAGTCTTCCTGCACTATGGACTTAAAGGAATTTCTGTAAGAAATATTCTAAAGATAGAAATAAATATACTAGACATCCTAAATTTTGGAAATAAATTGATCCAATTTAGAAGGATGGGAGAGTCCACTAGGCATAAATGGACTTAAACGTGGTTGTAGTGTCTAGAATAGCCTTCCCATCTGATATACCGGTAGTCTTGCACCTTTTAAATACGAGACATTCATGTGACTTATGATCAGCTGTAGCATTTTAAACGTTTCGACGGCGTTTGCAGGTGTCAACTATGGGGGCTCACATGCTTGCATATTTCACAAATACCTATAACTCTAATATAGTCGCTTACAGTATAAATACGTCACGTGCACATTATAAATGACCAAATTTAGCTCTAAATTCATTTTTTTTCAAGTATCCCAATTTCTTAAATCAAAGTTTTATGCATCATGGACTACGTACAAACTTGTAGAGTACGTACTCCGCTCACGCCGGGTATGCGAATACTTCGTTGACGGATGGCACTTCACTAACAGAGAACAACAAAAGCCACGCGCGAGAGTAGACTTCTTCAGCTTTTTTGTATGTATGTTCTGTTTATTTGGTTTTTAGACACAGAACATTGTTTGGGTGATTAATGGTATAGCACTTCGTATTGCGAAGAAAGAAATTCGCGGAAAAACGATGAATTATTAAAAAAACCGATAAAATTCCATCGATAATCAGCATGAATTGAATGATCAGTACATATTTTAATAAAATAAAGATACTTGGAAATAATTAAGAACGTGCTTACTATTCGAAATTAAAAGATCAATATATCCAGTAATGTTACAAAATGTTACATTTTAGTTTACTAATGTATTTGAGAAAATTCAAATGTTTTAAGAGTCGCATGCACATTTTTCATCTGCACTTCGTTTACCGATCATCTAAAAAGCAATGGCACTTCGTTTCCCGACATCTAGACACTTTTTTCCAGATATAACACACTCGTTTTTTGTGAATCAAACATGCAGAATTCGCTGTGGAATACTGTTAAAGTAAGCAGGCAATAAATAAAAATGTATGTACTTAGTACGCAAAACAAAAACGAATTACCGAAGCATGTTCTTATCCCTTTGAACTATGATTATGATTTGGTATAAATGTGAAAGATAAATGTTAAACAAATTGGATAAGTCTAATGAGTAAAATCTATATGACCATATATTTTAAATTACGTTCTAAACGGTTGATCTAAAGCATTTATCTTTATGTCCAAATGAAGGTACTAAGGTTATTCACTTATATATTAGATAGCATATCATGAATAATCACTCTGCTTAAACTGCCTCTCAGAGATTAAGATCAGCAGCGATGCAGGTCCGAAATTCTATTGGAACTTTTTAGCTCAATGCCAGTAAACGAAAATAGCAAAAAAAAAAAGAACGGGCGGGGTCGATTTAATCACACGACAGTGGTGTAAAAAGTTATGCATATCCGTCTTTGTTTTTAATATAAACACAACACATGCTGCATATGAAGTTGCATATAAGTGACACAATTATTTATTACAGGATGAGTGAATCGGAGCTTATGAATGCCGCCGACGGTTCGTTGTTGGACATTAGTTTAGAAGAAGAATTGTGTACCAGCGATTTCATTTTACCCGTGTGTCTTTAAACTCAACCAATACAGTGATTTAGGGTCAGGTAAATCGCACTTCGAGCAAACGTTAGCGTTGCGTAAAGGGAAGTGCTCCCTATAAGCAGGGCTCAACATTAAGGGAGTTTTACCATTCTCTTTTTAATTTTGTTGCTACGCATAAGTATCGTCTTGATGATGCGATTCAAATAAGCACAACCGACATAGGATTTTATGAAGAACAAATGTGTATTTGCCTCATAAAGACCCCTTCACTACCGTTATCTAGAGCCCTGCTACAAGTAAAAATTAAACACGATTGTGTTGATCCGCATTATCCGTTGTATTTTCATTTCTCTGAATCTCAAGTAACCAATAAAAAACAAGTGCATTATGTACACATTTATTTAATAATAAATATTATCTTATTTGAAAATTGCAATTATAATAAACATAGTATAAATTAATAGTAATGTGACTTTTGAAAAATATATTTTCAAACTGTTTCGTATGAATAGCCATAATATAAATAAATGCATTTAAGGTAGAAGATAAAACTCAGTTATTAGAGTGCCCGCTTTTTTGAAAGTCTCCGTAATCTGAAGTGTCCTTTATCGGTAAACAAAGTGCCTGCAACTTTATGTATGCCACCTATTACAACATGCACTATCTTTGTTTATATTTCAGTGAATACTATCAAAATTTCAGTATTGGAAGCACAGTGATTACTCTACATGCTGGAATAGCAAACAATTTCTTGCAATAATTCTAAGTAGTTTTATTTTGTTAAAATGTTTACTGTTCATCCAGTTTATGCTGTTTTCCGATCGAATTATCTATTTTTTGGGCAAAACTGTACCATTCTTCCGTGAAATTGTGTATTCCCAATACAAAAGGATACACCATTTATCAACTCGACCATGTGTCTTGTCTTAAAAACTAATCTTTAGGGTATAACTTTAAATAAAACAGAGGAACTTACCTCTCGCGCGTGGCGTTTGTTGTTCTCTGTTAGTGAAGTGCCATCCGTCAACGAAGTATTCGCATACCCGGCGTGCCGCTGCTCTGTTAGCGTAACGTTTATATATGTCAAGTGCACATGACGTTAGATCATATTTAACGTCTTTAATTAAAGAGTCTATGACCAATTTTAGGTGTCGAAAACCAGAGCTTTCCTTAACGAAAGATTAACACATGCTTGCAGAGTTGCGAAACACCTATAAATCAAATTTCATATTTGTTTTTTTTATATCTCATACTTGACATGAATAAATGTATAGAAATAAATCTTGGTTGAAAGTGAAAAATATAATTACTATTTCATTGTGTATGCTTATGCCACATACTTTGAATGTTTCATGAAATCTACCATTATTCAATTTCAATATGTCGTGACTATAAATTGTTGAAAGAAAAAAGATTTAATTGTTATGACTACAAATTGATGGTAATATTTGGAGAGAAGCTATTGATAATATAATTTATTTCTCAATTTAGCTGCTTTAAAAAATGTTGCAATATTTTAATTATGTTTGCGTTGCTAGTTTTTAAGAGTTCGATAAATTTTATCATATATGTGTGATTCCAATAATATCTATGTAAACATTGTTTTCCAAGACTCCTTAATGCATGGCATTCGAGTAAGAAATGGAACTCATCTTCGAAAAAGTCACAGTGTTAACATTTTCTGTTTTCATTCGGTGTCTTTATAGGCTTGTGCTATTGCCCTTCTTCGACTTCAAGTCTGTTAGCATATTCACTGAAACGCGTAAGCTCGAATCTAAATTTTGAAACAATGAGATAAGGCTGAAATCTGACATTTCTGTAAATGCAGTAGTTTTTGTCCGCTACCGGTTTCACCGGAGGGGACTTTTGGTTTGCGCTCTGTGTGTCTGTCCGTCTGTCTGTGAGTATGTCTGTCACACTTTTCTGGATCCTGCGATAACTTTAAAAGTTCTTAATATTTTTTCATGAAACTTGCAACATTGATAGATTGCAATATGGACATTATGCACGTCATTTCATTTTGTTCCTACGCCAAAAATTGTGGTTGCTATGGCAACCAAAAATAAACAAAACATAAATAAAAAAATCTGAAAATGGTGGAATTTCTGACAAATTTTGGAGCCGGTAGGGGACCATATTGCTTGACAATAACCTTTTTAACTTTTGTCGTTTATTGTTACTCGGTTATCCGATGCTGAACGCATTAATCAGATATGCATTTTTACAATAGATATAAAACAATTAATATCCCGTACTCCCCGAAAAAAACATGCCTCGCCGAAACCTAGTGTATTCAATCTATGATTAATCTTATCCAAGAATTGTTTTCGGGAAAATTTTCAAGATCATGCTATAACATATGCTGAGCAATTTCAATATATGTAACATCATCAGACTGTTATAGTGTTAACCAATATTTTAAAACAAAAACAATCCGTTTATTTATAAGGGGGTTACGCCAAAGATCCACGTTAATGAAATTATTATGTGTTTGAGATTGGAAACCCAGCACCTGTTTACAATAACGTAGGTGTATTCTTTCAATTCGGATGCTATTGTTTAATTCCCAAACTTCACAGCCATAAATTAAAATTGGTTCAATATGCTTATCGAATAATTCGAAACTATTGCTGAGATATTTGTGATTTTTACCGAAAGCGCATTATAGTTGCTGAAAACGACCCCCCCCCCGTTGTGAATACTTTTCCAAGATTTATTATTAAATTGACAATTTCTAGCTCATTTCTTTGATATCTAAACTTCAAATTTCCTTTATTTGATCTCCGTTTACAAAATCAGTTTGTTTGGTTTATTGATATTCACACAGAGTTTCCATTTCGCACAATACTCATCTTGCAAATATAATCCATTTTGTAAACCAAAATCCGATTACACAAAGAGAACAATGTCGTCAGCATACGACAAGCATATAAAAATACAAATACTTTTAACATGTCAAGATCAGCGCCTTTATTATTTTTTTAAGAATAAAGTGTTCCTCAATGTCGTTTAGATACTTTGAAAATAAAAAGGGCGATAACGATTCTCCTTGCATTACCACTTAAAACATGTAAACGATTCATTACTGATTTTGTTATTATATTTTATTTTTGATTAAACCACATTATACATTGATCCTACTCAGTACTGTATTCAAAATTGTACCACTTATGCCTAGTTTTTTTAGTTTGTACCATATCCTAGCTCTAACAACAAAATGAAATGCATTTGTAAAATCAATAAATGCCGTATACAGTTCTATATTTTAATTAACATATAAGAAATTATAGACAAGACAATACATATTAATTCAGACTTGCACAGTGTACATCATCTAAACACTATAAATTTCACAATCAAATATGTCACAGAAATAAACATAGTAAAAATATAAATATAAGCAGCATCGTATACGGTTACGAAAATTCAAGGTAAAATACTTCTTTTAAATATGGAGGATAACTTTTGAAGTTAGGTAACAACATTAGAAATATTATTTCTTAAAATCATAGCATCTTTTACAAATTTTGCTAATCTAATTAGTTCAAATTTATTCGTTGTATTCAACAATTGGTGGAATTTATAAACAGAAGGCCTACCATAGTAACATTTCTTAAGGTAATTTCTTCTAATATAAATGTACAAAGGGCATTTACAAACAAAATGAAACTAAACTTCGACATCTAATTCGTTACACCTAAGGAAATAACGTTCGTTTCGAGGTATATTTTGACCAGCATATCTTCCAGTTTGAATTGTAAGTGGCAGACTCGAAGTTCGAAGCTTTGTGACGTAGTGTCTCAGTGATTTAGGTAGTACATCTAAATAATTTTCGTAAACAAACATAGGCTTAAATACACGGAACATATCTAAAACAGAGCTATTTTCAACAGATCGAAACCACTCTTGTTTATATGTATCAATAACAACATTTTTAAAATGTGGTATAAATATTTAAACATCAACAGAGCTTGGATTATATCTTGCAAGACGAATATATTATCAACTGTTCCGGTGCTTTTCCGAAATCTGGGCTCGTGTGTTAACATATCCCCCAAACATTTATTCGATTGTTAATAGTTTTACTAAATAATGTTACTATAGTGCCAGGCCCGTAGCCAGGGTTTTGAAAAGGGGGGATGCGAATTTTCCCTTCAACGATTGTTATTGAGCAACGATGTGGCGAAGGGGGTAGGTGCGGGAGAGGCTTTCCCCCTCCTGCAATCGGGGGGGGGGGGGGGGGGGGTTGGAGGTCCTCCCCCTAGACAATTTTGAAAATGAAACTTAAAATCCTGCATTCTGGTGACTTCGTATCTTTATTTAGAGACTGAAGTTATAGATCATTTTTATATGAAATTTCACTTTCATCGACCATACTCAGTGACTGATAAAAAAATGTTGGGTGCGAACGCACCCAACGCACTCCCCCCCCCCCCTGGCTACGGGTATGAGTGCTTAACAATGTAATTCTTTTGTAATTTGCCGTGTCGTCTTAATCACCTTTCTTATATAGAGGGACAGTTAAACCTTCGCTCGATGCCTCTGGAAAATAACTTAAGTTTAACATTTTATTAAAAAGTATAAACAAAACCTTCAGAAGTGATTTACGGAAACACCATGTTTAAAAAACTCATTTAGCACATAATCTGGACCTGCCGAGGAAACACCATAAACAAAATCATTTAGTACATGTACATTATCCTGACCTGCCGACTTAACGATTTTTTTAAAACAAATGCAAGCGTTTTTTTATATATTTCTTCACGTGTCATCTCAATATGCAAACATTCCGTGTAATTCGTCATTCATCTTTGTCTGGTTGGTAGAAGTGTGACTTTGGATCATTTATTGATTTAAAATAATACAAAATCATATGTATGCAATTTTCTTGATTTAATTGGCTTAACTGACCCTTTTAACATATCCTTATATCTCTTTTTCTTCTGAATATCTATTTTGTTCTATATTTTTTTGTCAAGTATAATTAATTTGAACGCATTTTCAAAAATAACATCAAGATTAAAGGAAAACAGATGTTTACTGTTATGGGTGAATTGGGGATAGCTATAAGCAACAACAATGTTATTGTGTGAATGTCAGAGTTTATTTACAGGTCTTGCTGCGTCCTCACGACTGCCTTATGTGCGGACCTGCCCCTGGGACCTTTTTTTATACAAATACACCAGTGCACGGTGGCCAATGAGACCTTATCGTTGATTGACTTGTATATATAAAAAAGGAGAATAATATTACAATAATAAAAAACCTTAATCATAGGAGATCCGTTATAATATAAAATAGGTAGATAATTAGGTATATCTTTCGTTAAGTGGATGAATTTTGACCTATTATAACCATAACTAGTATTTTTATCATCATCATCATTACCCCCCGCATCATAATCATCACCAACACTAACATAACCATCATTCTCATAATAACCATTATTATCACCACCATTATTATTATTATTATTATAATTATTACCATTTATGATTTTTTGTTTATAGTTTGTTGACTGAATCGAGTTTGATTTTATTTTATTAAGCTCTCCGCCCCAGGAGAGGTGTAAGTGGGGGTTCGAGCGGGATACAGGAAACGCCCCACTTCCAGAGGCGTTCCAGGTTCTTTTAAGTGCCCGGTGTAGAGCACCGATACACTGCACCCCTGTTTAACGTCCCTTGCGGAAGACATGTTATTCAGTTAGGTTAGTGTTAACAGTATTAGTTAAATCAATTTAAACACACACATTAATAACCAAATATATGAGCAGTGAGTGAGAATCTATCAAATTGCAGAGTAGGTATGCAGCTTCCTTCCTTAATTAGACTGTTTACTCGTCGCCCATATATATCAAATGTCATGCACTATAAACCAAATAATGTGAAGAATATAAGAGAGCATGCGATAGACAAGAGAACAAAACGCCATTGTTGGTTTTATGTTTGCGTTTGGTTTGGTTTGCAACAACAATGTTATTATCCAAGCGTTGTGTTAAGTAGTGTTGCTGACAAATGAAACGGCCAAATGTATTTAATCAGAAAAAAAAACATTTAGTTATTACGAGTCTAAACAAGAGCTTGTCACAGTAGTGCCAAAACCCCGCCGAAATGTGTTTGCTTGTATGACAACGTTTGTTTTAGAGAGTAGAATAATATTTGTAAAAACAAATAAAGGGAGATAATTCATTATGCTCAGGACAAAAATTTACTTTGAAATTAAATAAAGCGATAATTCAAACACTAAGGTAGATAGAGTTATGGTTCTTAGTCATTGCACTTCTTCTACTTTCCATCTGTTTAAGTTTCGAGTAAATCCTTTCAGAAGATTTAGAGTTATGTTCCGGACAAAAATTTATTTTAAAATTATATAAAAGGGGAGATCATTCAAAAACTAAGGTAGATAGAGTTATGGTTCTTGGTCACTGCACTTCTCCTAGTTGCCAATGTTTATATTTCAAGTATCAAGTAAATCCCTTTAGTAGATTTGGAGTTATGCTCCGGACAAAATTTACTTTAAAGTTATATAAAAGGGGAGATTATTCAAAAACTAAGGTAGAGAGAGTTATGGTTCTTAGTCACTGCACTTTTCTTACTTGCCATCTGTTTATATTTCAAGTTCCAAGAAAATCCCTTCAGTAGATTTAGAGTTATGCTTCGGACAAAAATTTACTTTAAAGTTATATAAAAGGGAAACAATTCAAAACCTAAGGTAGATAGAGTTATGGTTCTTGGTCACTGCACTTCTCCTAGTTGCCAATGTTTATATTTCAAGTATCAAGTAAATCCCTTTAGTAGATTTAGAGCTATGCTCCGGACAAAAATTTACCTAAAAATTTTATAAAATGGGAGATAATTAAAAAAACTAAATAAGATAGAGTTGTGGTTCTTGGTCACTGCACTTCTCCTAGTTGCCAGCTGTTTATATTTTAAGTTTCAAGTTAATCCCTTTAGTATATTTAGAGTTATGTTTCGGACAAAAATTTACTTTAAAGTTATATAAAAGGGGAGATAATTAAAAAACTAAGGTAGATAGAGTTATGGCTCTTGGTCGCTGCACTTCTCCTAGTTGCCATCTGTTTATATTCGAAGTTTAAAGTAAATCTATTGAATAGATTTGGAGTTTTGCTCCGGACAAAGTTTCAGTTGGACGGACAGACGGATGGACGGACAGGACCAATTACTTTATCCCCTCCGAATTTTTTTTCGGCGGGGATAATAAGTTCACGGTTGTATCTTGGGTTAGATTGTACCACTTTATGTGATAATCTTCAATGCATGTGGAACAGAGCTATACGATGCCTACCGTATCAATTGTATCAATTTAATGCTTTATGTCGATCTTTTACTTGAAGGTGTAACTCTTCGGGGTTTTACTGATTTCTCAAAATAATTGACAATCAAGTCATGAGTTCACTTTTCTATTATTTAATGATTAGGAAACCAGAATTCATTCATATTTCACATTATAATATGCCAAGTTAGATTCCTAGTCTTGTCTTCCCTCGTCATAAAAATAACAAAACATAATACAATTTTAATAACAATATAAATATCACGTATTTCCTGAAATATATAAACATTCAAGAAGAGCACATATGTCAACATATTAAAACAAACATAATGACCTTCAATCATCAATATGACAGTGAATGCCAAACCCATTATTTAAGCATAAAAGAATGGTTTTCAAAAAGGTCAAGAAACACATATAAACAATAAAAAAAATTCCTTTTTAACAATAATAAAGAACATGAAAAGGACAGTGCATTACTTACAGAGTAAGTCCATATAAACGGACTCCCAGAGCCTTTGATAATTTTTGCTATGGCGGCTCTGGCAGTCCATATGCACCCGTTCATAAACATGGGTGCAGTTCAGCGCAGCGAATCCGTGCGCTTCACTAAACAGACGTCGTTCAAGACAAATTGAGGAAAATTATGAATTAACTTCATAAACATGTTAAATTTACCTGAATGGCAACCTACGGATGTTATCCTTTGCATGCATCCTATAAAAACACGACGATGTTTCAACATACTTTTCTCGCTGACATGTTTATGTTTAAATTTGAAACAGTGTATTCTGTATCGAATACCACATCGTTAACGACTTTATAGGCTGGAGCGCATAACCCGACGAGCAAAATATTAGTGTACTGCGACCTAACCAATATTGGGTCAAGGTTACGCATGCGCAATTAATTTTCTTCTATATTACATATAAAATAGTTGAAGTTCGATATCAATTTTTACCTTGATCAAGCGCATACCCACTATATCATCATGCATCATTGGAAAGATAAATGCATAATCTTTTGAAAAAAATGCATGTCATTAAATTCTATACGTGTTGACTCAAAATATTTACCTTAGAATAGGCAAACCGGTTTTGAAAGCTGTGAAGACGACCATTTTGGGCTCAAATAGTATGACCTACTTTCAAAGCCGGGAACCATCAACACAAAAAGTAGAGCACAAAAATGGCATATTTTCTTATTGCTTACAAATATACCTTCAAGTTGATACCAAAACTAACCATTTGCAATGTATTTAACAAATCCTAGGCAGCATGCACTCAACAATGTGTGCTAAGTATCAAACTGACTGCATGTAACCCTAAAAACAGGAGTTCCGGTTTGGGGTTACGTGACCTCAATTTTCCAATATGGCGGATACAGCGTACAAAACAAAACCTAAGTCAATAAAATCAATTATTTCTTGCTTTAATGGTACTATTTATATAAGCTTGAGGTTTAGATAGGTAAACTTGAATAAGTTCTTGCAGTTTCAGTGTTCCTTAACCCTTGCATTGTTGTTGCACCCATGGACAAGAGAGAGCGCATTGCAATTCGAAGCAGCCCATTGGGCTATAAAGCTTAGAGTTGAATTTTTGCAACTACTTACAGTGTATGTGGTACTCCAGACTCTTTCGCACCGACGCCTTCGAACTTTTCACTCTCTTGTTATGTGCAGTGGCTGCTTATATATCCATGTTTCTTATTTAAAGTATACCGGTAGATAAATGATATGTCAATATATGACAAAGATATTTCCCGATGAGATTATAAAATCGAAAAGACTATATTCCTGATAGCAAGCTAACCAACTTCCGCCGAAAAAAGCTATTCTTATAACTGTACATACTTTTGGTACAATTCAGGTTACACTACACTAAAAGTTCACCTGGTAACAACGGTTACTGTCTGGGTTTTTTTCGTATAACACACACAATTTGAAATACGTTTATATATGTGCTAATTCATGTTTAAATAGTTCATAAAATCAGAAACAGCGCTTAGTATATACATAATTTAACCAAGAAATGATGTGTTCACCTTTGACCTGGAATTATGACATTGACTCTAAGTAGCTCTAAGATTTTTGCGTGTTATACACTGCCTGATATAGATCAATATTTGTGCCGATTTATTTTGACAAACTTCCATGTATAGCGAAATAATAGCCCGGGCAGGCCGTATAGTGCTTGATACATTTGATCATTACAATATTGATCTAAGTGCAGCCAAGCAGCATATAAAAGCTTGTCGGGTACTTTCATTAAAACAAACAATAATATCCCCCTGTGAGGTGATTTAAGTTGGGTGTATAGTCAACTCAAGGTCTTATACATTTTACTTAGACAAATAAACTATAACATACCCGATCGTCTCTATGGATATTGATTCTATCAATTTACAACCACTTGAACGTCAATTCTTGTTATAAATGCAGAATCTATTCGAGACTTTAATTTATACAAAAGTTTTACCTTTTCTCAATGCAAAAGGTATCGTTTGCGATAAGGACTGAGTGAAGTGTTTGCATTTGCATGATTCTTGTTCATCGTCATACAACATTTATGAGCTGACATATGTGAATTATTGTGACTGCGATGGTCAATTAATAAGTGCAAAAAAGTGTTTGCAAGTTATGATCCATCAGTTGCTAAAAAAAACAAGCACAAAACGCTCGGTGTTCACGCTTAATGCATGTGTCGGACAGGATTTATTTATGACAGTAGGTATAATGCATGTGATCGAGTTCATATACGTAAGAAAAATAAGACGGTTTCTGTGAAAACTGGGCTTAATACATGTGCAGTTTGCACAGGCTAATCTGGGACGACACTTTCCGCCTATACTAGATTCAAGTTTAAAGAGACTTCATGTAAGCAAACTGTTCCATAAAACCAGATTACCAAGGCTAATCTGAAATGATTCTTTACGCGCATGGATTAAGCTCAGTTTACCTAGTGACCGGCTCAAAAATAGCGCTTGAACCTTGTGGAGTCTTATCGGAACAAAATAGTTCAAGAATCAGTTATAGCTGCATGTATCTATGTGAGAATACAATACAGTGCCAGGATTGAAATAAAGTCGTGTCCTGAAATAACTATAACATTCAGGAGTTTAGTTTTCTACAGATATACAAGACCGCAACATGAGAAGCAAGGAAATAACAACCTATAAGATGATTTAGTCAACTTGTTGAACAGAGAACATATACATAAACTATTTGAAATTAAAAAATTGTGGTGCATATTTTGTTGACTTGTTCACAGCCTTTTGTGAGTTTGAAAAATGTTATGACATAAATTTACGAAAAATTGGTAATGATGAAGTACCTTACCTCTGTGAGGGTTTTATGTTTTTCCATTGTTGTATTGGACAAAGAAAACTCACAGACAATAACTTACAATCACACACAAGGCATTGTTGCTTGTCAACTTGGTCCAAGTTTCTCGTAAAATATGCAGAGCAACACTTTAATCCGTTTCCATTCTTAACGATTTATTTCATTAGCGAGAATTGTCTCCCTTCTGTTTACATTTATTATAACTCAGTAGTCTGATGTCAATATCCGTGCATTGAACTTGCAATATCATTTAGCACATATGTGTATGTTATTTCTGTATTAAGTGTATTATCCTTTCGTTACACTTAGGTATTTAAGTATTCAGCGTAATATCCATGTTGTGAAACTATGTGACGAAGTCAGCGTTCGATTCTCCGTCATTTTGTATCTATGGCCGTTTTTTGGCCAATTTAAGGCCGATCTGAGGTCGTTTCTTGGCCGGTGACCGATTTATGGCCACGGCCAATTTTCGGCCAGTTTTCGGCCACATTTCGGCCACATTTCGGCCAAACTTCGAACGTTTTGTTGATTTTCTAGTCAGTCTTGATTTTTCTTGTTTGGGAGAAGCATTAACATCAGCTTGCTCCCGATAAGTGTAAATAACTAATCCATGTTGTGAATTAATCCAAACAATGAGTAAAGAAAACACTTTTACTTGAACATATTCCCATTATTGCGCCTTTAACAGAATATGTGTCAACTCATCACGGAAACTTTAGAGTATTTATTTCTGACGAAGTATTTTAACTACGATGCTGTCCGGTAATCTTGCGCAGTTAAGGGTCAATTGGTTTAAAAACATGATCTTTTATAAATTGACAACACAATGTCTACATTAATTATGAAAATAAGAAGTTCGCGTGCTTATTGACACAAAAATATCTGATAAATTAAGTGAAGAACTGTCAGATTTGATTTCAAAACAAACATGAGTCACCTCATTTCAAACTATCACAGTGTCCGGCAATCTTGCGCACTTGGTGTAATGACGTCATTTAGGCAAAATTGTAGACATATGGTTTCCAATCAGTTACAAAAATATATCAGAAAATTATTTTAAAAATCAGTTTGTAAAACCATTCAAATTTCGCTTGTTCAACATGAACTGTGCATTCATCTAAAAGTTACATTTTTTAAAACTTTCTAATTCGTCAACAGCGTAAAAGTTTTATCAACAAACATTTTTTTAAAGGGGCCTTTTCACAGATTTTGGCATGTTTTGAAGTTTGTCATTAAATGCTTTATATTGATAAATGTAAACATTGGATCTAAAAAGCTCCAGTAAAAAATGAATAAAATTAAAAAAAAAAAAAAAAATAGCCGGCAGCAGGGCTCGAACAAGTGACCCCCGGAGTCCTGGAGTAAAAACCAATTAGACCGCTCGGCCATCCTACCAAGTACGTACACGTGTCGTATTTTATACCTTATATAAGCAATTTTCGTAGTTTCACAAAATTAAACGACAACAACAGAACTCTCCAAATTATTAAATCGTTTCGCGTTGCAACGCTTTATAATTTTGAGGTTTTTAAATCGTCAAAAGATGCAATAGGAAGCTGGACACCTTGGAATTATTGTGATAATAAGACTTTTCCCTGACATGTCTATTTAAACATACAATGTACACTCATGGATATGAGTTTATGTTTTTATGGATATAACGATTAAGATAACATTTCAAGAATATTCGTTGTTATGGTATGGTGTGTTTTCATTAATTATTTTGTAACAACATAGCTGTACATATGACGTGAAATGCATATAAAACATTGCAAGATTTATGCGTTCCGTTTGTGTTTCTATAGCGACATGTTGCGGTTGCACCTTCATAAATATGCACGTATAAGGCAACGTTACGGACGTATCTGCACCGTAGCCGAACATAAATATATGGGCCGCGCTCTGTTTAAATGGGGTTTAATGCATATGCGTAAAGTGTCGTACCAGATTAGCCAGTGCAGTCCGCCTAAACTGATTTTTGCTAAGAAGAGACTTTCTGTAAACGAAAATACCATATTAGGGGAAAGTGTCGTCCCTGATTAGCCTGTGCGGACTGCACAGGGTAATCTGGGACGACAGTTTACGCACAGTCCTTAAAACCCTTTTCACAGAGCGCGGTTCATATGTATAGGACATATGATATGTTAGTGCGTTAGAAAGCTATTTATCACGGCGTCGCCAGACACGTAGAATTAATTCTCAAAGTCATACAGAGGACATGTCACGCTTGTTTTCAGCATAGATTTAAGGATGCAAGCTGTAATCACTTACTGCGCGGTTGCGCATTCTCTGAAGTAAAATACTTCCATCTGTTCTGAACAACTTCTCTAGCTATCAGTATGTTGCGCGGAGTGCTATCTGTTCTGAACAACTTCTCTAGCCATCAGTATGTTGCGCGGAGTGCTTTGTGTCTTCGTCTTGGTATCATGGGTCTACTGTATGCGTAAGTAAAGACTTTACATTATCACTGGGCTTTACTGCCAAATTAGCGTGTGTTTTGAGAATGTCTAAAAATATGGCTTTCGTTGCATATGAATTTGGAAAAATAAATACGCACATTGTTTCTTCTCTATACAAATGTTTTAAGCGCACCTGTATCGGTATTCAAGTCCTGGTAGTCCGTATTTGTTACGCAATATATTCAAAACGTTTGGAAAAAGCATCAGTAATAATGATACAATTATCCGATTGTGTCATCCGCTTGAAAATATTTAGTTCAATCACAAAGTTGTAATACAAAAGTATTGGATTGTTGTCGAAAATGGTTGGAATTACGTTCGATGTTGGTGGAATTTCGTTGGAAATTATTATATCGACGTCGATTTCCAACGGCGAAACGATTTGGCAAAATCTAACCTACGTTTAACTAAGGGGTCCGACGTCTGTATCAGCATCGTCATGCGAAAATGTCAGGAGCTGCCCTGTCCGCTAATGAAAGCCCGAAGCATTGAATGACTTTATAGCGGACATCGTAGCTCTTCACCAGACTGCGCTCAATGCGCCGGTCGGTCTTTTCGCTCGAAGTAGGTCATTAAATGTCAATTCAAACACATTGTTTACGGATATTCGGAACTGTTATTATTTAGCGACTGAAATTGATGCACATTCCAAATGCGGATCCATGTTCAAGCTGACACTAGAAGAGGATTATCGCATAATCGGTAAAGCAATCTGGAACACAAACGACACGTGCACGTTCAAGTTCACCTCGGACAACAATGGCGAGTGTCAGGGCACGTGCTACATGTTCGATCATTACACGGAGATAAGGGACGATAAAGTGACCTTAACCGTCGGCAAAATAGTAAAGATTTGTTCTTTTTTGTTTCCATAATTTGATAGTAAGCATTATAATATAACATTTAAATAAAGAAGAATGTCGACGTATTATATAGATCAATATTTTCTAGTTATTGTTATATGTGGAGTAACGCAAGCAAAGCATATTTTCATATTGTTTCCATGTTTCGTTTTAAGGTCAATGTCTTTTGGACATCAAGTTGTTAAGCAGAGATTCTAGTTTAAACAAGTGATTCCAAAATTACCGACGTGTACCTTCATTAGTGTCAAAGCTGTAGTTAATGAATTTCTAATAACACAATCCACTATATACCACGAAATATAAAACTGATGAAAATCGCCATACTGATTGTATAATGGTCTTCTTTTAGAAATAATATCAAACGCATTTTGTCATATTGAGCAAATGTAATTTCTACATGCCTTGCAGACCTATCGGACAGGACGCGATTTCCCTTTAACGCCCATTTGCAGTGATGACGTCAATGTTGACGTAACGTTGATCCACGCGACGGGATACAAGTACAACAAGACGTACCCCAATTACAAGTTCAAGTTGAACGTCTACAACAAGTGCGGACCGAAGGGCGAGGTTGTCAGCCTGAACTTTGACGACGCAATTAGAGGCGCTGAGGGTATGTGAATATATATTGTGTTTCACTGCTTTACCGCATGCATTGATTTTATATATTTTGTTTAGTTTAACAAGACTGATTTCTTGGTCATTAAAGTGGTTTATACTCATGCTTTGCAAATAGGTGACCGCAGCCATGTGTATTTCGTATGTATTTGTTTCTATGATATGGTTTTTCTCACGATGTGCATTTCTTTTTTATTTGTATATTTAGTATATTAGTGACGTGTTTTATTTCTATAATGTTGTATAATAAGCTCAGCAAACGTAAATGTTTGTGATTTTGTAACACAGTACCGTGATTGTTTTTATTCATGTGCAGTTCTTCAATAAGAGGCATGTTAAAGCAAGATTATTTTTAATATGCCAGTAGGCGGCAGTAGAATTTACGTCTACATAAAGTATATACACTATCCGTTACTAGGTTACCTGTAAAGCATTGAAAAGGCCTCGCGGGAGAAAGTTCGCTCTCTATTATCTTCAACTTCCTTAAATTGTCAGAACTGACACAATCATTTGTAAAATTACCATAACAGGGTGAACAAAGATCTTAGCTAAGTTGTTTATCAATTTAGTTCAACAAATGGAAATAAATGAGTCGTGTTTACGCGTGTTTTTAAGTTCTTGAGGTCCTTGCTTCCGTGATATGTTTGTATAATGCGAGGAACCGAAATGTCTCCGAACACACCTACCTAACCTACTTACCAGGCTCACGAAAGGTCACGAAAGATCGGACGAATTTTGAAATAGGGCTGCTATTTAAATGTTTATAATTTTATTTTAATGTATAAATTTTCTTGGTCACTATTTATGTGGTTAACCGAGTACTCGAAGGAAACCTCATCGTCAAATATGATGACCACCAACCAAACTAACATGCTCCATAAATGGGTGAGAAGTGCGTTAACCAACCATACAAGTTTTTCTAATATATAGAATACAAGTTAACTCTCACTTGCTAGGTTACCACCACGGCGAAGAAAAAGTGTCGCGTGAGAGGAACGTGCTTATAGCGGGAATTCTAGTGGGGACCGGACTGGCTGTATCCTTCCTGATCCTAGTCACGATCACCTATTGTTACAACCACCACAGCCCCGACCGCCGTCCCAGCCGCAGCGCGAGCCTGCGCAAACGTAATATATTAAAACACTAGCACGGCCGTTAATCACGCGCGCCACCTCTTTTTTGCGATGCATTAATAAATGAGCCAATGCTACTTCCGAGGTGGCGCTAATGACAGGATGTTTTGAAATTTTACGGATAATTGTACAAGGTGAGACGGTTTTATATGTTTTTTTTCAACATATTTCGCATTGTTTTAACAATCGGACAATGTAGTGCGATTCAGCGAAGATTTACTCATCCACCAATGTTCAGAAACATACAATCACAACCAATTTGGAAACGTGAGGACCTTTATAAGTTGTTGCATGGTGACGTTTTAACAGAAAATTGATGTATTTTGCCTGTGTAACGAGCAAATGTCTATCCAAAGAAATCTCTAATGGCATCAAACAATTGCTGTGAACATGTACGATTTGTTGCATGCACAAACGCACTGGCTTCTTGCCGATCTATTACATAATTTTGCAATTTTCAAAAAGAGATGGAGCCAATGCCAAGGAGGTGGCGCTCAGGACAGGAGGTGGCGCAAATGCACATTTTCAGTCATTTTAAAGTGACCTATTTTATTTAACAGTTTTTGTGTATTATTGTTCTAGGACTGAAAGTAAATGTTCGTAAATAAAAGCAACTTACAGGCGAATTTTAAAAAAGTAAATATGTTCGTGTTCGTATTTGATGTTTTTCATTCACTGGTGTTATTTCATTATTTCTAATTGCATGAATGGTTTAAATAAAGAAACATGTCAATATTGGTCAATACTAAAAACTACTTACCAATGCTCGTTGCTCATGTTCGAGCTGCATTTGTATATAACGCTTAGTTAGAATGTTCGATATATCATTTATTGTGTCACTGGTGATAAATATGTTCCTCTTTTTACAGGTGGAGGTTTTTAAAATAAGGAAACGGAAAGGCTTTGGTCCTTGCTTCACGGAATAGATACAGCTGGTAAAGAGAGAAAGCTGCCTGAATTTCAACAAAGAACATCTGAAAGAAACCCTGGTATAAAATGCGTTTTCACGATAACTAAAAAAATCGTACGACAACGCGGTTTCCAATTTTTTTCCAAAGGTGAAGTTGTCAAGAAAATTAGACTTTATGTCAGAAACATATGACAGTTTTGGAAGAGAAAATACTAATTCTTCATTAGACGAGACGTACCTTTACTCAAAAAATGGCTTTGGAAACTCGCGATTTATGTCTGTCATGGAAGGTGATGTATAACCTCTGAAACGGGAAGCATATCGGTCATTGAAAGAGATAATACGTGTGAACAATTAACGGCAGGTGAAACTAGGTACATAATATTTAACGACGTTATGAAGATCCTCCTTGAGGAAAGTGTCGATGGTAAATGGTGTCGTTTTTAAATTTATAATCAAGTGGACGATTTCCGTTAGACAATTTTGCGCTTCAACTGTTTTAGATGCTGTCAAATGGTTTGACTGTGAAGACGTAGGAACCATGCGCTATATTGATACGACAAAGCAGTTTTTCTAGTTGGGAAAGCGCTTGTTTGGGGAACTGCATCCGTGTTCGTCAACAATAAACTCTGCATGTCCAAGTACATGTAAACGTGTGTTATCACAGTTTAATCCACTTGGCTTTGAATTAAATTGCGACGTGAGCACCGGCTTATACAAAACTCATTTATTGTTAAAAAAACACTTTAAAATGCACATAATATATTTAATAATTTTGTCAGCTGTACACGTTTGAAGGTCCTGCTAAAACTGTTATGTTTGTTGTTTTTTTATGTTTTTGTCGTTTTTTGCCGTTTTAAAAAGTAATACAGATTTATCACGACGGTCAGTTTGGTTTTCCTTTGGTCGTTGACAGCACAGGTCCTACTTAAATTACCCCGGGTAGTCTTGAGTATACTACAATCGATCCTGGATACGGCCATATTCCGGGGTAGCTTTTAGTTTATTTTCGTTACTCCGGATACTCTGTTGTATACTTGATGTAAATGGGATACTCTTTAAGTAGTTACTGAGCTGTCAATCACCAATTGCGGTTGTCTCGATTGATTGTTGTTGGCCCAGCGACTATTTAAAAGTACCACGGGTATTCTTAAGTATTCTAATATGTACACCGGGGACGGAAAATACGCTAACAGGAACCAGGTCAAACCCTGGGATACTTTTTAGTATATTTTCCGTACTCCGAGTCATTTGTAGTATACTTAAGTTACCCGGGGTACTTTAATGTAGACCCTGAGCCGGAAATGACTTATAGCGTCAGTTATCATACGCACTCTTTTCCTGGGTTTACCAGTACTAAGTGCGCTTACTTATGCCGTGACGAACAACTGCCCAACTTATATAAGGGATAGAATAAATGAAGAATTAATTGCTTGACCAACCACCACAAGTTACGTTTCCGGGCCGGTATGCGAACAACCGATCCTCGGATTTGTAGCCCAATGCTCTACTAGGCAAGCCTCACGTTCTAGCAAAACAATTACATCTCGCCATGTTTTACTACACAGGCCCGTATTCACCAAAATGTTCATATACTGGAACTAAATATTAAACATTGTGCTATAAACTGTTTTTTCTATGAAGTTTGAATACAAAACGCGTCGTATTGTAATCAAATACTTCATGGTCAACACCTTACATTTTTCCGCCTTAGTTTATTCTTAAGTCTCCAATATAAAAATGGGCTGGTGAAAACGGATTTTGATTGTTAAAGGGATCTTTTCACGCTTTGGTAAATTGACAAAATTGAAAAAAGTTGTTTCAGATTCGCAAATTTTCGTTTTAGTTATGATATTTGTGAGGAAACAGTAATACTGAACATTTACCATAGTCTAATATAGCCATTATATGCATCTTTTGACGATTTTAAAACCTAAAAATTATAAAGCGTTGCAACGCGAAACGATTGAATAATTTGGAGAGTTCTGTTTTTGTCGTTAAATTTTGTGAAACTACGAAGATTGCTTATATAAGCTATAAAATACGTCAAGTATGTGTACTCGGCGGAATAGCTCAGTAGGCTAAAGCGTTTTTACTTCAGGACTCTGGCAGGACTCCAGGGGTCACTGGTTCGAAACCTGCTCCGGGCAATGTTCTATTCCTTTTTTTAATTTTATTCTTGATTTTTTTACTGAAGCCTTTACGATCCAATGTTTACATTTATCAATATAAAGCATTTAATGAATGAATTAAAAAATGCCAAAATCTGTGAAAAGGCCCCTTTAATATGCACACAAGTATGTTTATACTTTAATTTCAGTAACGAAAACAATAATGAGTTACACGTCGCTGCCTAGCAACAATTTGATATCGTAAGTAAAAGTGGTAACGATGAAGACTTGTTTCAATTAGCATGCAATATTAACCAAACGTTATCAATCAAATAAACTACTTGTTCGATCTAGTTCAGCGATATGAATAAGCAAACTTATATATCGGGATATTAAGATGATTACATAATCAATAACTGAATGGAAACGAACTTATCAAAGCCATAAAAGGAGATGCAAGAAAATATCAAAATATAAAGATGCTTCTCTGATTGTTTTATAAAATATACAACTGTAATTACAGCTTGATGTCATCACCGTCACTGTGGAAAATAATTCCCTACTCAGGGCAAAAAAAGGCACAACATAAATAAACAAATTTACAACTCTTACAAATTGCTCCTATTAAAAAGTTAATACTTGTGCACATTTCAAGTTCCGAGAAAGTGAGTATTCCTTCTCAAACTTTTTCCTGCAAATCTGATATGCAAATGTTCCTCAGGTTTTTTAACTCTGGTGAAGGGCCGGTTTGGATCTATATATTTTTTTACAAACATCACATGTATGCGTTTTCATTTGACCATCACCGCAATGCTGTGCGTGGCGTTTTAGGTTTCCAGGTTTCGGCTATAGCCGAATTCTGCATGGCAAAGTTCACATTTCAGTTTTTCCCTGCCGTGATACTGACGACACTGACTACCCAAATCCGTCTTCGTTGAAAATCGTTTTACACGTTTACCCGCGTGTACATATTTCTGGTGCACTGGGTGTACATTTTCAGTTGTACACGGAACTAAACCGACGGTTGCATACAAATCACATTACCGTTTTTGACGTGGAAATTCAGCTTGCTGTTTGTGGTGTATGACTTGTTACACGATTTGCATTCATATCTTTTTTAGTTCCTTTATTCATGTCCGTGCTGAAATTTGAAAAAAAAGCGTCATTATTTTATGAGCATCAATCGAGCTCTAAACAACGTCGGTGTAATGGAAAAGCAATTGTTCAAAATAATTTTACATGTAAGTGAATATATGAACAAATTTCATGACGACATCGTACGACTGTTAAATTATATCTAGCATTAGCGCCACCTCCTTTCCTTAGCGCCACCTCCTTTGCATTGGCTCCACCTCTTTTGGAAAATTGCAAAAAAATCATTTATATCTATTAAACGCCAATGTGTTTGTGCATGCAGCAACTAGTATATGTTAGACGCAGTCATTAGATGTCCTTAGCTAGTTAATCGGATGGTAAATTGCTCGTAGCATAGGCAAAAGACATCGATTGATTTCAAAGCCCCAATCATGTCAAAACTTATAAAAGTCCTCACGTTTCCAAATGGGTTGTGTTTGTATGTTTCTGTACATCTTTTGATGAATAAATCTTCGCTGAATCGCACTACATTGCCCGATTTTTAAGATAATGCGAAATATGTTGTATAAACATATAAAACCTAATCACCTTGTACATTTATCCATAAAATTTCAAAACATCCTGTCATTAGCGCCACCTCGGAAGTAGCATTGGCTCATTTATTAATGCATCGCAAAAAAGAGGTGGCGCGCGTGATTAACGGCCGTGTAGTGACGTGTGTTTTTCTGAGAACGATGTTTACACTACGTCTTTTTGACCACCCATGTATTATCACCCGACTATCTTGTCCAGTAAGCAAATAAGTTGAAGGTCGAATTTCTTTAACTTAAACAGTAATCTATCAAGTCTAGGTGGGATAACATTTCGTCATAATATACTTCATCACTTTAAATTGGTGTTATCAAAAAAGTGTTCGCAAATGTTAATATACTGGTGTGAATATACTTAATTTGCTACAATCGTTCTTATCAAAAGGATAACTACAGAATAATATGACATTAACCCTTTGTATGCTGGGAAATTTATCGTCTGCTAAAATGTCGTCTGCTGAATTACTAAACTTAGCATTTTCTTCCATTTTTTTAAAGAATACTATCAAAATAGCAAACAGTTTGGATCCTGATGAGACGCCACGTTCTGTGGCGTCTCATCTGGATCCAAACTGTTTGCAAATGCCTTCAAAATTCGGTTCCAGCGCTGAAAGAGTTAAGTTGTTTCAAGAATATGTATAAAACTAGAAAGCGATACACGAACGCCTAAGCCTCAAATCGTATACAAGTCTTGGAACAATTGACTAGTGTGATAACCATTTTGTTATATAATGGTACAAGTGGCGAATATGCATTCGCCTTATTTTAAACAAAAGTACAATTATAAAACAAGTGGTACGCCATAGCTAGATTTCTTAACAATAATATTATATGTATTCTTATTTAATCTTAAAAAAAACGAGAAGATATGGATGCCTGCTTTTTTCCTTTCATCCTGTCAAGCAGAATTACACTTATGTTTGCATTTGACCACTGGACATTTAATGATAATGAAATTAAAACAAAATCTGTTTTATAAGTGCCTGATTTGATAGTATGAGATTACATTTTTTAGTAACACTTCACTCTTCTGTTAATAAGTCTGGACTATGTTGAGGTTAGGACTACTATATAAGTGCATTATGTATTTTTGAAATGACCATTTGAACGTTGACAACGTGTTCATTCATATCGAAAGTTGTATTTGTTTAATTTTCACATGTTTTTCACGCTTTCGTTGTCTATGTTGCAAATGCGACATTTAAACGAATAGCTGTGGGTTGCCTGTGATGTTTATCGGTTTTGGAATCGGTTTTACCATTCCATGAGCGTTTTATTGAACGTCCCGAGCTGATGGTCCCAATTTTATTGATATGTGAGTGTTGTGTGCTTTTGTCAAGCGTATAACTGTTGCGCATTTGGTTTATTGTCTTATATAAAGTGGGATACGTTTTGAAGTAATAATTTTACTATTGTTTATTATGTCGTTTCAGTAAGTTCTAAGCAGTTACCAAAAGGAGAGATAAGTGTCGGTTACAAGGCCAGAGGAAAGTCACATGTAAACATGGTTAACCGTTAGCCAAAAAGTATGGTTTAAACTCAAATAATTATCGAACAGTTTGAAAAATACCACAATACGATGTCATGATGAGGTTTTCGTGAAACATTTTTATGTGTTTTTTCTTGAATGTATTTGAAATTTCACATATGTGCGCATGATAATTGTTTGAAATCACTTAACAAGTTCCCTAACACTTACATGCAAGTTATCGAATTATGCCATTGTTTGTACTTAAAATTTAAGATTGGCGTTTTTCCAAATCTCAATATATAATACAGATACTGAGAAAATATGCACAGGGTCTCTTTAGACATTTAGTGACGTAAACTGTGACCAGCCTTTTAGCAGAAGTGTGCCCACTTTAATACTTAGAAACGTCTGGTTAAGGTTTTGCGATCAATATACACTTCAGGCCAAGGCTTAAATATCTATTTTACTAATACATACATTTAAATGAAACTTCACACATGTTTGAGAGATCATCATGCGTTGCCAATTATCAAGGCTCATAATTTTGACCTGCACTTAACAGAAATATGAGTCGCGTTCTGAGAAAACTGGGCATAATGCATTTGCGTAAAGTATCGTCCCAGATTAGCCTGTGCAGTCCGCACAGGCTAATCAGGGACGACATTTTCCGCTTTTATGATATTTTCTATTTAAAGAAAGTTTCCTCTTAGCAAAAATCTAGTTTAGGCGGAAAGTGTCGTCCCTGACTTTCTCAGAACGCGACTCATATGTTCCTTTTGTACGTAGGCAATTCAGGTCAACGTTTTTGAGCATCTTTTCTCATGATCTTGATTTGACTTTGCGAACGATATGTAAACTTATAATACAGCAATCGTGCTTTATGACCTTGCTTAGGGATGTTTTTGGGGCCAGTTGCACCAAGGACATGATAATAGAAAAGGTCAAAGACGTTTTAATGTATAAGTTTATTTACTTCAAGAAACTCAAATGTGTCACAGGTATGAAAATTGCCACAAACCGCTGTTAGTGAATTTGTATACAAACAGCGAACGAATTATGTTTCAGCAACAAATATCAGCAAAAATATGTCGTTACTGTGATAATACTAATTTATGATTATTTTTTTTATTTCTCTGCAATTGACGACACAAGTGAACAGATGTCAAAATTGCAACCAATCTACCATATGAAATGATGATGTAATATTATAAGTCATGTATTATGGTGTATATACTGCTATTGTAAGCAGATTTTGTCCACAAAGTCACGCCAGCTGAAGAAGCAAAGAACGTGGGAAAGTTTGAAAAAGGCTGGCACTGATGTTTGAAAAGCCTGGTTGAGGTCAAACAGAGAGCTAGGATTTAAATGTCTACTGAAGCTATGTTAAATATATCATATTAAAGATGAGACATGGGTATGCACATACAATATACGTAATACAGGGACCATTTAATAATAATTATATAAACCATAATATAAAGGTGTATGCTTTGACATTTATAGTTTATGCATTTTGTTTACATGAACGCGTTAACAGCAGCGCTTGAGACATTTTTCATTCTACGAGGAAGACGAATAAGTATACGCTATTTTTCTTTTAAACTCAAAATAAAATATGGAAATATAATGGTAATAATCGATTATATTTTATGAGTGTCAGGTGTCAATTAACGTTATCATTTCATTTTTCTACAAACTTGAACGACTTTTTTATTCGGAAGCTTTGTTTTGTTTGATACTTCTCATTATACTGTTACACTCGCTTCATTTTCATTAAAACAAAAATGATTAATTTGTTGTTGTTTTTGTGTTGTTGATGTTGATGTTGTTTTATTTACCGACCATGTTACTTACGCAAAATAAAGCCCCCAAAAAACTTGAGATGAACAAGTCTTCTGCAAGAAACAAGCCAATAATTGACCAGTAAAAGTTATTTAAAGGAACCTAATTATAAATACACTGAAAGTATATTATCGCAATATCAAATACGACGAGATTAAGCTTGTTAAAAACAAGTATCTAAGTTTGCAAAAATAGCTAAAATTTTAGGAACATATTTATATGAAACATAGCATCTATTAAACAAGATGTTGAGTTACGATAATTAAATCCGAATCTCGTTCCTATCCACGTTGTTTAAGGAAACGTCCACAGATTTTCTGATTATTTCAAATGTCATTAAAAGATTGCTAACAAATCTATAATGTTTTTCATAGTCTAAAATGACACCTGCCGTCGTCGGTATTCGAAACCGTGTCAGCTAGCAGCGTAATTGGACGAGCTACCACTGCGCCACGCAGACTTTCATGTAAAGACGCTAATTATAACACCCCACGTTATAACGTAGGTCGATGTCGGCATGCGCGAATTGTTCACTTCAATAATTGCCTAATACTTACTGACTATTTTAAAAGATAATCTTTTAATTCCAATCAGTGCATTAAACAGTTATGAAAAGATATTAACTAAATATTATCAATAAATAAACTACGGACAGATAGGTAGGGAACTATTTTCTACAAATGAAAACAGACGCTTACACAAACGTCCAGCCGTTCAGAAAAAGGGTAACATCGTCGTGTATTTGCCAACACCCGGTAATTTTTCGGACCGCAAATACTGCGAGACTTGTGTCTGATTTGTTATTCAATAGTTTTTACTCAATAATAAAACGAGTGTCGCTACTGTCATAGGAGGTAACTTTTGAATAGCTTTCCGCGCGTATTCCTCTCCCTTATGTACAAATATGCTATATAGCGTTTCTGTCAGTATGACATCGTTAAAGGGATCTTTTCACGCTTTGGTAAATTGACAAAATTGAAAAAAGTTGTTTCAGATTCGCAAATTTTCGTTTTAGTTATGATAATTGTGAGGAAACAGTAATACTGAACATTTACCATGGTCTAATATAGCCAGTATATGCATCTTTTGACGATTTTAAAACCTAAAAATTATGAAGCGTTGCAACGCGAAACGATTGAATAATTTGGAGAGTTCTGTTTTTGTCGTTTAATTTTGTGAAACTACGAAGGTTGCTTATATAAGGTATAAAATACGTCGCGTACGTGTACTCGGCGGAATAGCTCAGTAGGCTAGAGCGTTTTTACTTCAGGACTCTGGCAGGACTCCAGGGGTCACTGGTTCGAATCCTGTTCCGGGCAATGTTCTTTTCCTTTTTTTAATTTTATTCTTGATTTTTTACTGGAGCTTTTACGATCCAATGTTTACATTTATCGATATAAAGCATTTAATGAATAAGTTAAAAAATGCCAAAATTTGTGAAAAGGCCCCTTTAAAGCAAAGTAATTACTTACATTAACTATTGTGTGAAACTTTATGTTCATAATGATTCTGAGTGACAGGTGATATTACAATAGTTTTTTTAATTAAATGCTTTATATGAGCAATCATTCCCAGCTTATGCTTAATTGCAGACGCTTATCAATCTACGTCATAATATCACGTTATTATTGTTCAAAACTGTGTCGATCATTCGTTTAAACTTAATACCGTATATACAAATTATGTTGATGTTAAAAGTGCTTTAAGTAAATAAGCGATAAGCAGAAATTGTAAGTACTGCTATATATGCAAACAACATCCACATTGAAAAGTAAAACCGAAACAAATGCAGCGAAACTTTAACATAGCACACGCATTATCAAGCCTTTTAAATTTTAGTTAATGGCATTATATTGGAATAACGGCCCAAATTTCTATGCTGATTTTCCTGGACTCGACCTTTTAATCGTCGCGTTTTTTGCGTGCGCGAAAGAGATATTAAGAACATTCGTTGGTCCGGCATTATAAAAACGGGCTATTCAAAGTAACATATTATGTCGCCCGTTTCCATGCATTTGTGACGAGGTCGTTCGGTTACGCAACATGATATAATATGTTATCACATGCTATACCCTGTTTCCAATGTCATACAACCATTACATATTTTCTTTTATTATATACCTGTTTAATGCATTTAACAAAATACAGGTTGTATCAATCGTTGAAATAAAAAATCCCGTATTACGCTACTCGCTGTTTCCAATTCCGTATTACCATACTAGCCGGACTGCTTCGACCCATTTAATGACGTCACATTCCGCGAACCGAAAATATAAATATTTTATATTACGAAATATATTACGTAGTACATCGTGTGACGTCATTTCTGCGACGAAACACAATAGTTTTATCTAAACTCTCTGGAATTTAAGGACATGTCGGACGTGGTGTTTTTTAACAGTAAACTATTTGTTAAAAATATAGAACGAATCCAAAACGTATTTTGGAGTGTGTGTTTATTATGCTTAAATGTTTATTTCGATAGGAATACAATAAAATAGTGTGGTTTAAACTAAGTTTCGATAAAGACATGGAAGAATAGAAGTGGAAGTGCATATTGTTTCAACGCTTTTGTTATAAACATCGGATTAAAGTTGTCAACTTAATTGTAATAAACATTGGATTAATGATGGCATTAAAGTAAGCGTGTCGGAAACATGTGTTTTCCCGGTTCGAATGTTTGCACGTTAATTTACATAAACTGTATTCATACGCGTCTTAAAAACTATGGCGTACCGTTTAGTCATTGTTTTGTCAGTTTTGTTAAAGTAAACAATACAATTGTTAACTGTTTTCGTTAGTTGTTGTATATAATAAAAGCAATATTACGTTAGTCAATTGTTCCAAGAGTTTGTATCACTCTCGTGACTTGTGCTATTTCGCATCACACTCGAGGCTCCGCCTCTTGTGTGATACGTCATTGCACAAGTCACTCGAGTGATACAAACTTTTGGAACAATTGACTAGCGTAATATTCCGTAATATGTACAACAACAACAATAATCTTTACCTTTGACCTAGTGACCCTAATTTCCATAGGTGTCATCTTCTGTACAAGGCCAATGCACATGTAAAGTATCAAGCCAATCGGTCAACACACGTTTATTAAATGCTTTCCGGTGGTTTATAGAAAAATATCAGTGAATTAAAACTGATAATTTCACTGTTTCAAACAGTGAAAATTATCAGTGAGAATTATCGATACTTTTCACTGTTTACTGTGAAATGACGTCATTTTATTGACGAAATAACGTCATTATCCCAGCAAAATTCTTTAGTAAAACTTTTGAACAATGTATATAAACTGTGAAAAATGCATTAAATAAAAAGAAAATTTGTTGGATTTAGTGGATTATCGATTTTAATTCACTCGTGATCATAGAAAATATATATATTCACTCGTGGCTGCGCCACTCGTGAAAATATTATTTTCTATGATCACTCGTGAATTAAAATCGATAATCCACCGGATCCAACAAATATCCTCTATGTAATACAACATTTTAAGCGTTTTCATTGGCTTAGTTTTCGTTTATTGACCAATCGCATTTTGTTATTTTGCTGAAATGACGTTGCAACGTCAAATGACGTCACGAAATGTAAACAACATTCGAGATTTATCATTATGTTTGCGTAAATATGTATTCAAACATGTGATAAAAAGACCTGACACTCATTGTCATATCATACCATATTTTATTAAAATCGTCCAGGAAATTCGTTAGTAAGCTCGCGAAAGGCTCGCTTACTAACACAATTCCTGAACTCGTTTAATAAAATATGGTATGACATGACAACTCGTGCCAGATCCTATATATACATTAAAACGCTTAATCTTAACTCTGACCCTTAATGCTTTCTCGTGATTATATTTTATTTTGGGAAAGCTACTTTAAGAACACGCTCATTCACGGGTCACATTCACATATACTACAACGTAGCAATACAAAGAAACATTCATTGTCAATACAAATTTAAGCTTTGCAGCAATAAAAGCAAATGCTAATTACTCGGTTTGTACATATTCTCACGATTAATTATCGAATCTCAGGTGTATTAACCCTTTGCATGCTGGGAAATTTGTCGTCTGCTAAAATGTCGTCTGCTGAATTTGTTAATTTTTTCTTCGATATTTTTTCAAAGAAAACTATCAGAATAGCAAACAGTTTGGATCCTGATAAGACGCCACGTTCTGTGGCGTCTCATCTGGATCCAAACTGTTTGCAAAGGCCTTCAAAATTCGGTTCCAACACTGAAAGAGTTAAGCTATCAAAGTGCACGTTTTGCGACACTAAATTCGTTTCAGTCGTTTCGATGTACTTGGGTTTGTACTTAAAAAACGAGTCAGCTGTTTACTTGTTTGTTTGTACTTTGCGTCAGTGATAACCTGCCTTTTTTCTGTTTTGCAGACTGCTCTATAAATACATTTTAAACGAGTGCACAAAAGTTATGCATAAAAATAGAACATGTAATATATATTTTATTGAAAACCAAAATTATTGAATTATGTATCATCGTATTGATGTATTGAACAAATGAAACGTTGATGAATAAAAATAGGAAGAAATTGTACCTGAACATCGGTGAAATTTTAATTTATATAATTGCATATTATACTGTTTGTAAAGGCGAAAAGTCATTCATGTAAAGTCAAGGTCATAGCTTATTTTGTGTAATGTTTTATAAAGTGTTTAAGGTCACGGTTTAAAAATATTTAAATTATTAAGAAGTGAAATACTATTTAGGTAAATGGATAGACTTTTATTTCAAATACATCTCGGGATGTGTTGCAATAAATGGGCGAGGTTTCGACACCCGCTGCTCACCTGTGCGACCCTTGTTCAATCCTTGTCCTGGCGCATGTGGGATTGTATGTTCGGTTTAATCCGGGTACTCAGGATTCCCACACAATATATGACCACATACAAATTGATTATATTTCAGTAAAAATTAAATAGCAAGCCATGATAAAAAATTCTACCCATTTTCTCGAGTCTAATAAGTCAATAAGGTGGGGATGTTGGGGCAAACAGCGGGTCCTCACATCATGCAGCCTCATGCGCGGAATGACCTCATAAACAAAATAGATTAACGAGCGGTTCAAATAAATAGGTTTTCGTTTATGTTTGAAACAATTAAGGTCCATTCAAAGAACATATTTTTACATGATTCGTCAAAACTTGGAAAATATTCATTTTATTGTGACCTGCAAATAATTGAAAACATTGTTCTTAGACATCATGCAAAATGATGCTAATATAACATGCTTTTATTAAAACTTATTCGTTTATCCACATAAAATTATCGGAAAGTAAACATCAAATTTTTGAGTTCTTATTTTTTAATTTTTTTTTTAAACAGAGTTCATAAAAATAAATTTTGTTGACTATTCAGCTAATTGCTAAGTGAGTCAAGTGCTCATGAAATGACAGTCGTGATTTATCTCCCAAAACAGCAACTCCACTCGTTGAAAAACACAAATGGTAACACAAAGTTCACTCTAATTTTTTATATTTGATTTTCTTTATATTCATTTATTCATACAAAATATCAACATGTTTCTTGTTTTGTTTAATAATTAGTTGAGCGCTAAGCGTATTTTAGAAAACAATTTGAGATTCTGTATTTTGTTTTTGTTTTTCTTGTTTGATCATATGTGTTTATTTTCGTATTTCGTTTATTCGAAAGCAAAACGAAAACCGAAAAGACGGTATAAACGAAAATACGGTATACACACAGACCTTGACAGCAAACCTGAGTCATATTTGGTGTTCATACAAGTGGAACCACGTGACACTTTAAAGCTAGATAACGCGGAACGATGTGCTTTAACATAAAATACTCAAACAGCGTTGTTTAACGAGTTGTGTGGCGAAGTGGTATATCTCAATATCAGGTATGACATTTATGCAATATATTTTATCGTAAATGCATTTAAGAATATTTCAAATGTTTCATGCTCAAACAAAAGGCGCATATTAAAATCAACGGGTGCAATCGATGTGCGAGTCAATTGTTCTGTTGCATTAGTTTTGACATTTTTTATTTATTTAAATGTAATTATTGTTACAATGCTCTCGTGTTCGTTTCTTAGATCGAACCCGTGTCCTCCAGGTCGCTATGCGGACACCATACCCACTACGCCACGGCCCCCTTATGCCGTTTGACATCACATTAATTTAGCCACATTTACATGTATTGTTACTTGTGCATGTACATTGGGTTAAATATTCAAGCCATATAAGCTTCTTTAAAGCGGTAAACTTTTACTCAAGGGGTCAGTGGTTTGAGCCCAGTTGAGGGTTACGGTTTTTCTGTCTTTAATTGTATTCTTGATTTTTTACTGGAGCTTTCAAGATCCGATGTTTGCATTTTTTCAATTTAAAGCATTATTAAAGGAATCTTTTCACGTTTTGGTAAATTGACAAAATTGAAAAAAGTTGTTTCAAATTCGCCAATTTTCGTTTTAGTTATGATATTTGTGAGGAAACAGTAATACTGAACATTTACCATGGTCTAATACAGCCATTATATACATCTTTTGACGATTTAAAAACCTGAAAATTATAAAGCGTTGCAACGCGAAACGATTGAATAATTTGGAGAGTTCAATTGTTGTCGTTTAATTTTGTGAAACTACGAAGATTGCTTATATAAAGTATAAAATACGTCACTCGTACATACTTGGCAGGATGGTCGAGCTGTCTAATTGGTTTTTACTCCAGGACTCCAGCGGTCAGTGGTGCGAGCCCTGATGCAGTCTACTTTTTTCCCTTTTTTTATTTTATTCTTGATGTTTTACTGGAGCGTTTTATATCCAATGTTTACATTTATCGTTATAAAGCATTTAATGACAAACTTCAAAACATGCCAAAATCTGTGAAAAGGTCCCTTTAATGACAAACTTCAATACATGTCAAAATCTGTGAAAATTTAAACTTAGTTAACTTGGAACTTGGAGTAACTTTTGTCTAGCATAGTGTTAGCAAACTGTGATATTCTTACCAAACATAGATAGTGGGTTTGGCGAAATAATAATTTTACAAAAGAATTGAAGAGCCCTCTATTCACATATAACATATGATTGGAAACGATATATAGGTCGTCATGTCTGTTGGAAGACATCTATTTATATACAATTGCTAAAGCCTTGCCCTTGTTGACTACATTTTGAAATAAATTTATAACAAAGAAACTTGATAAAACCAGATTAGAATGTTTACGAAAACTTAAACGTATGGATCCATTTTAAGAGAAAAAAATACTCCAAAATCATTTACTAATCTGTAGTCAGACAAAAATATTGTTTGGGCTTTTTGACAATTGATAGTGGCAATTGAAAGTTAAATAAGCTAAATGGCATCATTTATCTCGTGCACTTGACACATTTAGACGGCTTACACCTGCGTGTCACGTGTTAACATGCATACCAACGCATGAGCTCATGGGGAAATGTGTTTTGAAAATATGGACAAATTTTACGTATACATTTTTAACCAATTTTAATTATGCATAATGGTAGGAGAGGGTTTTAATAGTACAAATAATATTAATGAGACAAATTAGACTACTTCCTCTATGAGAAAGTGTATGGGACCAAACTGCTGAATTAGATAAAACAATAAATGGGACTATGGGTCTCTACTTTTCATTCATTTACATTAATTTTATTCCATATAGTCTTCATTATACAATACTTTCTGGGGCCCATTGTCTTAATCCGTTGAATATTTTATTCAGTTCGATAATACTTGAAAACTGACTAAATGGATTGAATATTTTATCCCATTAATAAATGTAGTATCTAAACCGATACATTTTAGAGTGACTAAATGGATGGAACATTAAAACCCATACTTTCATTTCGTGTATGTACCAAAACCTGTAAAATTGCCTAAATATATGGAACATTTAATCCCATTTATATATTTAGTGTCTGTACCGATACCTGTAAAATGGGTTAAACAGATAGGACCTTTAACCCTTTCAGTGCGGGAACCGAATTTTAAAGGCCTTTGCAAACAGTTTGGATCCAGATGAGACGCCACAGAACGTGGCGTCTCATCAGGATCCAAACTGTTTGCTATTCTGATAGTATTCTCTGAAAAAAGTCGAAGAAAATGATAATTTTAGAAATTCAGCAGACGACATTTTAGCAGACGACAAATTTCCCAGCATGCAAAGGGTTATCCCATTTGTATATGTATCATCTGAACCGATACATATAAAATGAACTAACTGGATTGAACAATTAATTGTAGTATTTATACCGATATCTGTAAAATAGGCTGAAAATGGATTGTTTCACTCATTTACCTGTTAGCGTTTCATAAAATCATTGCCGCATGTCAATGTATTTAAACTATTTACGTGCAATCCCAGTGTACTGTTAACCTGCAACATCTCATCGTAAACAGTTGTTTACACGCATGAGTGTTTGCATAATGTAGACATGCCTCGAGAGCAATTTGTTTTAAAGCGCTCGCTAGGCTCACTATGAACGTTTGATAGTTCGTCTGCTTCAACGCTGACAACCACGTTAATGGGACCACACGATAACACATAAGACCCTCATTTCGAACGAAGCGGCTAAAATATTGCAAACATATCACGTATATGGAAGGGTAATTAGGTAAAAATTACATCCAATTTTGTGACTGTGTCATGATTCTTGATGGTACTTTCAATTTGTAAGTAGACAACTTTTCATGCTTGATGACACTTACATCTTGCCTGATGTCCAATGTATATTTACATTCTGCTTAATGGTATCATGCATGAGTACAGATGCAACATTCTTGTTCGTTAATTGCATGCTGCATATGTGTATGTTGGTTTGTGCAGAGAGACTTGTGCAATCGGCGCAGTGCGTTATGGAATCAAATATTGATGCGTTGAATAAATTAACGCGATGGCAAGATGTGAGTTTCACCCAAGCACAAAGCAACATACAATAATGCATGATACAATGATGTCAATTGGCAGTCGTTCCGAAATGCTACGGACGACTACGGAAATTTACGGCGTATAACGGAAATTTTATGTTATAGGAGACGTTGCGCCCCTTTGTAAGATATTTGATACTGTTAGTGCGCAGCGAGACTAACTCATGTAGAATTGAAACTCTTATTGCTTTCTTTCGAAATAATTTCATGTGTCCGATCTAATATACAATATGCCCGGTGTTTTTTAATGCGGATTAATGCTCCGTTTTAGATCCATAATTAATGAATGCCTCAATATTTTCAAAAATTAACACCGGATTAATGTTCACCGACATTTTTTCATACGGATGGGATATAAATATTATAGAGCTTAACAAAAAATACATAAAGCCATGTTCTCCCGGCACACGCGCTGGACACACAGGTGGTTAGCGTGTGGCTATGATCATAATTAGTAGAAACATCTTTTTGAATGATAAATAATCATAATATAACGAAAAATCAACTTTTCTATAAAAAAAAAATCACTATCGTTTTATATATAACAAGGTATCCAACTCGAAATCATCCGAAAACGGGGTGCATCGTTTTGAACAGCCATTCCTAAATCAATTTTACAACTGGAGATTTAATTCATAAACACGGTCTGTCTGATCGATCACAACTGGGTCAAGCGAATTGTGTATAGCGTTATTTCTTAAAATTTGACCCAGCATGTGTAGACATATAACAACATATATGCATTTCCTGAAAGAAATTCATTTCTGCGTTGAATAAGACCGGGTTAATGAAAATCGCTGCAAAACTGATGAAGTAATGGCTGTTAAAAACGATGCACCCCGTTTTCGGATGATTTCGAGTTGGATATCTTGTTATATATATAATTGATAGTGAACTTTTTATATAGAAAAGTTGATTTTTCTTTATAATATGATTATTTATCATTCCAAAAGATGTTTTCACTATTTATTATCATAGCCACACGCTAACCACCTGTGGCTGGACATACACCTTTAAAAAACGCTATACAAATTCAAGTACTTAAATATGCACTTAATTGATTGTAAACAATGACGGTTGAAATCCGTGCGTGGGAATTTTTCTGGTAACCAAGAGCGACGTCAACGTTCATGACAGACCTGTTTATATGACATTTTTTTATTTATTTTTTCCAACTTGATTGAAAATTATGTTTTATGATATTTAAATACATGTAGTAGTAGTTGTTTTCTCAACGAGGAGTACAATAGTTGTAGCAACAGTACTAGACACGAGTACTTGAACTTTCAGGTTTCACTTTATACCACAGACATTAAATAGTCATAAAATGATAAATATGTGTTTATAGACATTGTAATTATAGCCTGGTAAACAGACTAGAGAAATCTGAAAGTTTCACGCACAGGTCTGTGGCAATGGGGGTTTGGGATCCTTTATAAATATGAGGTCGATATACAATGCACATCGGTAGATTACGTCTACTGTAATTATTTGGACTAGGGATGGGCCACACTTCCAACACATCAGCCCCGTTATGTCCTGAATAAAATACATGTATAATTTCTTGAGTGCCAATTGCATCTTACAAATATAAAAAACATTCACGGCAGTCAATTCATTGTGTAGGCCTACTGGTCTTCATGGCAATAATAAACGTATTTAGTTTAATGGAGATTATATAACAAAGGGAACTAATTCAGCTTATTCAGTTTACTAGTCAAAATGATTCGGATGTTTTCGCTTTTTTCCGAAAAGTAATTTATTCAACATACGGAAAATAAACGCGCGCAACCTTGTTATCATAATTTAGTAACTTGCATTCTGCTTAGTTGCATTCTGCTTACTGCCTGTTGCTAACTGCCGTTGTTAATGACGCTTAGTGGCAAAACCGATTTATGACTTGTTTCAGGAATAATGAACTCACAAACATTGGATAGTCTCTAAGCATGTTGCAACAATCATCAAGTATAACCGATAGAGAACAAGCATGTTGGAACTGTCATGAATCATGTTAGAATAAACATCACGCATAATGTAAATATTCATCATGAATGATGTAATGTTGCAGCAATCATCAAGTTTAAACGAATAGACAACAAGCATGTTGGAATTGTCATAAAGCAAATTAGAATAAGCATCAGTCATAATGTAAATATTCACCACGAATGATGTAATTTTTACCTAAATAACCTTCCATATCACGTACGCGCGCAGCTCACGCACGCAACCCCACACACGTGAGTGTGTCTGTGAGTGGAGTGGTTGTGGTGATGGTGTGTGTGTGTAACCAGTACAAGCTGTAGACAAAAACAAATATTCAACAGATTACAATCGCCGAATTTGGTATAACGCGTGTGCCCCGTTTATCAATCTTAAAGGCGTTTGACGCAGCTATATCACAACAAAACCGACCTTGGCATTCTTATTATATTGCTGTTCAAACCGAAGGCATATACGTGATCGTAGGCCTGAATATAGGACACATTTGTCTACTTCCTTAACATTTCATTTTGCGTTTTTATATTTGGTTACACTGTTACAGTGTTACTATTTATTCACACAAATAATTGACTACTATTATCTCACGTTTAAAAGTTTCATAGCAATTGAGATACAGAACTGATTGAAGCATTGAGACTCTAGATATACTTACTACTAAAAACATATACTGTACTTATACTTAAAAATTTAAAAAAGCCAACCTTTTTAGGGTTCTCATCAATTACATTCACTTTGGGTTTCTACTATAGAAACCACATGAAACACATATGCATGCTAACAAAATGCCTACATTTGCTCGACAAACACAAGAAAGTTTTATGTTAATCGTTTGAAATAGGGACTGCAATTATCGCCATGACTGTTGTCATCATAATATATATCAGGTAGCATATATGGTATGACCCTCACCATATGTGACGGGCATGTTTTAAAATGCTAAGTGGACACGATCTTGACGTGTGTATCCATTATTTGCTGCAAACGCACGCACTAAAGCTCGTTATGGATGTTTTATGCCTTGGGCTGACGTGTTTGATACGTGTTTATACTGCATGGGATCTGCGTATAAATGTTAATAAGGTGAAAAACCTTACACTGGTTAAGTGTTTAACCGTGTGAAGCAAAATAAGCTGTAACAGATGACCAAGGATTGTCTGTAATCAGTAACAGCTCCCTGTATTTGTGAGTTAATACAGTTTAAGGGTCTTACAGCATGATTGCTTGATGTAGCATGGAGACTCTGGACAAAATGTTTGATATTTAAAAGTCAATACGATGCGGAAAACAAACACATGCACGCTAAGATTAAATCCTACAGCAAAGTTTACATAAACTTATTTAGGTGCGCATGTGTAAGGAACGTAAGTTTTATTATCAAAAGTAATGCTAGGACTGCATCCGCATTTTCTGGTCGGATATGCGGACAATCAATGTTAGACGTATACCGTACACATTTTGACGGAGAAAGTCATTCCATCACACAACAATGTTATAATATATACCAGTGTCAATATATTGAATGCAATATATAACACATCCAATTCATTTGTACATTGTATTATGAATATCATATTTCAGATCGTGCTTGCAATATATTCTAGATTTCAAATCGTGCACGCAATAAATTCCATATTTCAGATCTAGCATGCAATGACTTTCAGATTGCAGAATTCGCTTGCAATGTATATCATATTTAAAATCTTGCATACACTGGATATCAGGTAACAGATCTTGCATGTACTTCATACCACATTCTAATTCTAATATTCAAAATCTACCAGATTCCAGCTTTTGCATACAATGTATACCATATGCAAGATTTTGCATTCAATGTACACCAAATTCCAAGTCTTGCATTCAATGTATACCAAATTCTAACTCTTGCACGCAATGTTTACCAAATTCCAACTCTTGCATGCAATGTATACCAGATTCCAAGTCTTGCATGAAATGTCTTCCAGATTCCAGATTTGCATGCGTTGTATACCTTATTTCAGATCTGGCATACACTGTGTATCAGGTCACATATCTCGCATGCCATGCATACCAAATTGCAAGTCTTGCATGATATGTATACCATTTTTCAGAACTTGGATGCTTACATAAAAATGGTATGTAAGATTAAAGGGTTGTGTCTTACATAAGTCACACAATTACAGTTAGTATGTTCACATGGTTATAAGTACTTTTTGCAAGTCTGTAGTTTCATTTTCGGTTATTTAAAGCTCTTTAAACTAATCCAGAGATTTGGTGATTAAATATGTCCAAAAGAGAATGGCAAATTGGGTTATATACCTTCTTTTGTTGTGTAACTTTTAAGCTTCCTAATCAGTTACTTATTAAGGATTGCAACAACCAGACGTTTTATTATAGGTCATCGGAAAAATAATAAATTTTAACTTTTCTAACTCTCAATCGAAAACACTTTAGATGTAAAGTCTTGCTTACACCATGGCATCGATTAATTTGGTAGTTGTTTGCTATCTTCCAGGAGTAGCTTGAATCGTGGATGCTGTATAAGCAATGCAACACCTTTTAGAAGTTCCCATATATGCTGGGAAATGTTTCGGTTTTCATCATTTGCTGTCTTTGGTATAGTGAAGGAACACGATGTCTCGTCGATGTATTTTTTCGTAGACCAAGGAAGTTGCACAATTATCAGCGCTTGGTATATTTTCTTTTTTTAAACTTAGAGTATGATTATATCAACGATTTTAATGAAGACAATAACTATAGTTATACACAAACTTACTCGCCATCGCATATGCAAGATTTCAAGGTACAAAGCTATATTCACTTCGCTGAGGGATGTTTTGGCCTTCAGATAAATAACAAAATACCATCTTTTCAGAACAAAAACTCGAAGCAAAACGATGTTGCGGGTAGCGTTGTGTGTCGTCATCTTGGTGGCAGCGGTCCACTGCATGCGTGAGTAAAGACTTTCATATCAGGGACTTGTTTGCAGATTATCGCTGTTATTTTTAGTAACAATCTAGACATATTGTTGGTTCAGTTGCATGTGCATGTTAAACAAATGTATTTTGTGTACCAAAAGAAATAATAGCACGCCTCTTCTGGGTCTTGACCGTTCGTTCTCAGTATCAAAATATCGGTATGCAATTTATCCGATAGCTTTGCTAATTGCATCATAGGGGTTTAGCTTAACCCATTTATGCCTAGCGTCTAGAAAAAAGGCCTTGGCAAACAGCGTAGACCCAGATGAGACGCCGCATAATGAGCTGTTAGCTTAAAGAAATTTATGTAAGAAATATTCTAAATATAGAAATAAATGTACTAGGCATTCCTTTTTTTATAAATAAATTGATCCAATTTAGAATGATGGGAGAGTCCACTTGGCATAAATGGGTTAAACAGAATGGCAGGGAGAGACCCTCCATGTGTGTGCCAAGTCTCTGTAAAATATGTACTTTAACTTGTATCCATCTTTCTTTGTCGACGTTCTTGTATAAAGAGACATACCCAAAATGTGGTTATATTTGTTATTCAAATATAACCAAAGAGTAACATTAGTAGTACTTGGCATAAGATCAAATTATTTAATGTTATTAGGCCGTCCTCTGTGAAAAGGGGGTTTAATGCATGTGCGTAAAATGCCGTCCCATATGAGCCTGTTACGTCCGCACAGGCTAATCAGGGACGACACTTTCCGCACATGCATTAAATCCCCTTTTCACCGAGCGCGACTCATATGAGTTACACAGTTTACCACCCAAACGATTGTTTCGCTTTAGAGGCCGCACTGTTTTCAATTCGGCCATCCGGCTAAATTCCCGATAGCATGTTTATACATACGTCAGAGTCACTAAAGCTAACGTCTGTTCGGCGGAAAGATCCGCAAATGATACAACGTTTAACCAAACAAAATGTTTACTTTGAGGCGTTACTTTTTAGCGACTGAAATTGAAGCTAAAGCCAAATGCGGATCTACGTTCAAGCTGACGCTAGAGGAGGATTTCCGTGTGATTAGTAAAGCAGTCGTGGACACGAATGACACGTGCACGTTCAAATTCACTTCGGAGAACACGGGGGATTGTAAGGGAACATGCTACATGTTTGACCATTACGCGGAGATCCGGGACGACAAAGTTGCGTTGATCGTTGGAAAAAAGGTGAAGATTTTTTATTCGTTCTTTTTTCCAAACAATTGTCAAAGAGTCATAACAATCGATGGAAGTAACTCAAAGACAAATATATGCAGAAACTGTAGTTTATGTTGATTCAAAAATAACTAATCCTCTAACGTTTATCCTTACTAGTGTTAACAACGTTTATCCTTACTAGTGTTAACAAAGTTTATCCTTACTAGTGTTAACAACTTAATTAGCAACACTATTGACCAATAATGAATATCATATTCAAAGTTCGGGAAAGTATTATAAACCCCTTAACAATTCTGAAAGCGCTGTTCATTATTTTGTATATTATATGTTAAAATTTTAAAATAATGTCAAAATTAATAATTTCTCCATTCCTTGCAGACCTACCTGACCGGAAGTAATTTCCCGAACACGCCCGTGTGCAGTGATGACGTCACAGTTGACGTCACGTTGATCCACGCATCGGGATACATGCACAACACGACGTACCCGAACTACAAGTTCAAGCTGAATGTCTACAACAAATGTGGACCGAAGGGCGAACAATATAACCTGACCTTTGAAGATGTTATTAGTGAACTTGACGGTATGTAAATACAGTCTGATGTACTGTGACATGAAGGCAAATGACGTTCAAAATAAGCTTCATATTAATTAGTAGTTTCACCGTTTTGGACCTATGACTTTATTAAACAATTCTTAATAAATAAATTTGGTTGAATAATATAGATGTTTTTACCCAGAAAACAGTATTGACCTAGCAAACTGTTTTAAATCCCCAAATTGCTTTGCACTTACCGTTCCAAAGCAGTGACCCCAATTGTATTCTTTGTGTGTGTCACTTTTCATTCATTAAGGATCGCGTGATATGTTAACCCTTTGTATGCTGGGAAATGTGTCGCCTGCTAAAATATAGTCTGCTGAATTTCTAAAATTAGCATTTTCTTTGATTTTTTTTCAAAGAATACTATCAGAATAGCAAACAGTTTGGATCTTGATGAGACGCCACGTTTTGTGGCTTCTCATCTGGATCCAAACTGTTTGCAAAGGCCTTAAACATTCGGTTCCAGCACTGAAAGAGTTTAGAATCCGCTGATGTGTTTTTAAACTGATGTGTTATTTTAATTAATATAACATACTAAATAGTTTTAGTTAAATTCATTTCACATCAAGAAAATGAATTACCAAGGCAAACATATTTGTTACATGACATTGCTAGTACATTTTGTAAAGATTTGGTTTTTATGCTACCACAAAGCGGGAAGCATAAAGCACCCCCCTGTATCTCCGAAGGGACGTTTGTCTAGAAAATTGACTATTCAATCCCTGTTTTACCGCTGGGTGGATGTCACCTGAATGTCTTCAGTGATTGCAAAGGAAAATGATTCGGCTGTGACCAGTTTTGCAGAACGATGGCCTTTTTCTCCATGTTTTCCAATTAAGAATATATTGTCCACAATAATTCATATACTCAACTGATCTTTTATTTTATTGTTTCGTTTTCTGAAATTGTCACAGCTCAACGACCTCACGTGAATGAACATACATTTAATATTAGTGGTTTTAGCCATATTTGGAAGAATAATGGCATTTTATCTTTTTATCTTAGAAAATCAAATCACCAAAAGGTAGCGTAATCAACTCACTATTAAATGCGTGTCGGATTTCGCTCGATCATTCCGCCGAATTACATGTACGTGGGATGATCGACAAGGAAGCAATTTCGAAACATGATTTTTACTCAATTCCCTTTATACTGGTTTGCATGTGTCGCTCTTACATTCATTGCTGAATGACCTGAATGTCTAGGTAATCGTACAGGATAAGTTTTGTCAGAAAAAAATAACTTTTCTTCTATGTTCTCTATTGTGTATATCGTCCGAAAATAAAAGTGTGCTAGCTCTCGTTTAGCTGGACCGCATAATTCGCAGCCACTTCCGCATCTGAATGACTAAATTGTAGGTGATCGTCAAGGAAGGAATAATGGCTCAAGCACATTTTGTTGAATTATGGCCTTTTTAAGAAGTTATATGTATTGATTATATATTTACTGACTGATTGCTTTGTCTTTGTCCTAACATATTTAGTGGGGGCAACAGTGTCTGTCACACGTCTAGGTTTAATGTGCTAAAGATTTGACATGTGTAGAACATATTTTATGTGTCAAAATGTTAATCACACCGGGCACATTAACAAAAAGGCAATAACCAAGCACTTATTCACGGTGTATAACCATATCGGACCCCCTCTCGGATAAAAACGCTATATCGGTACCCCTCTCGGATGCGGCACCGGTCATTCTCGGATAAAAACATGGTTTTGTGTGGATGGTCATCCACAAAACATCAATTTATTGTTTAAAAGGTACAGTGGTCATTCAAAGTAAGTATTGCACGGAACATTAGAACCATTCTGCTTTGAAGTTATATGTTTAACTTCTTTGCTTCGTTAGTGATTAATTATATATAAGCGACACACTCAAGGGATGTCCCGCTATTGAATATGAATTGTATTATTTTAAAATGTTTTTGACGTGTAAAATGCGAATATCTGATCGCCTTGATTAAATTATTAATATGATATAATGGTAGATATGTTTTAAAACGAGGACAGACAATTGACATTGTCAAAAATATTGAACAACTGTCAGCTTTCTGTTTGTACGAAGCACGGGTATCCCTCTCCAATGTGTGATTATACCTTCACAGGCAACCTCTCGGATGAAGTTGATCTATTGAAAACCCCGACTGATGATTCCATTTAAATATCAATTATTTAAAGATTATTGTTCATTTTGTATTGGAATTCTAGCAATATTTGTAAACATTTTCAAAAGTAAGCTAGTCATTATAACACGTTATTTAAGGTTTTATGTGACACGTATTGGTATCTGCAAAACAGGTTAAAAAAAACGAAAATTTCAGGGGCAGTAGGTCGGCATTTTTATAAATAAATGAGTGTGCAAAATCAATTTTAAACATCAAACGAAGCCCACATAAAGCAAATGCATACATGTACACTGGAAAAACTACCCTTGCAAACACACTGTTGGCAATCTTATTATGCATGATACTTAACATTTGATTGAACCAAATATATGTAACCATATCCATGCTTATAACATATTCGATATGTGTAAAATCTCACTTCCCGATGTTTTGTTTAAAAAGTATGCGCAGAAAAAATGATTATATGTTTTTGTAGAGAAATGCGATAATGTTATAAATCTGAGACAATGATTGCCAATGAGGGTCGGTCGGGCAATCTGAACCAAAACAATTTTGTGTAGTGTACACACAATGATTACCGGCGCAATAACTCTGCGCAAACAAAACTAAACCGACCATTTAATGTTTTTATTTCGCACTTATAATTGCAGACATTAGCATGCAAACTGAAATTATTATATTTTATTTTTAGGAGGTTTGACTCCGCATCTTTGGGTTCAGTCTAATTTCGACTCGAGCGAGGATAAAAGTCGGAGTCACCATTACTTGGCAGTGTACCTGGATCTGCATGCGAGGCAATTATGGAATCAGATACATTGTTCGCGGCTGCAAGCGGAGAAAGGACGGAGTCATTTCTGCATGTGGACGAAGATCCGATGTTACCTTTATTTTGATCGCAAATTTGAGTGTAAGGTGTGTGGAAAACTACATTCTTGAAAACACAATTACAAGAAGACGAACGTTCCCACTTGGGTGCATGTTATAACTGCGAACAATGAGGCAAAGTGTTAATCACTAAAGTAGGATGCAATCGTCACGTGAAAACACATTTAGGAGCGTTTACTTACTATAGTGGAGTGTGTGCAAAAGGATTTAATTATAAAACTGATTAAAATGACGATAATAAAACTCATATGACATAATGTAAAACAATCACCGTACAATTTGCTCAGATTCATTCAAAAGTCGATGCAGCCATACCGGCGTATGTGGCGAAGAGGCAAGTTTCAATTGTGAAACATGTGGTAAAACTTTTTAAAGCAAAGCGAAACTTAGCAGAGTTTCCTTAAACACAAAGAATGTGACAAGGTTTAGCAATGTATAGTTTGTGAAAAACACCTTCAATAACCACAGTTCACTGTATCGCCACAGAAAAAAGGCCTCTATTAAATAAAGTGAAAGGTACAACAAAGGTATTGCGCCTCTTTAACCACTGAATTTAAGTGTTCAGTGACACTACATTATAGTTTAAGATGTTGATATTGTTTATTGCGATCTAATTATGTATATTTATAATTATGATATTTTGGGAAACACATTTTGGGACCACCAATTTGCAGCTAAACGATAGTAGTATATATCTCTAGTAATTGAAACAACTTGCGTTGTATAAGCACTTAAACATATTTATGTTTTATTTTTTATGTTGTTAATGCCAAATTCGTGCAATGTATACTTAACATGATTTCTTTTCAAACGGAACGTTTTATGCACCCCCTGTATCTAATTAAAATATGTAGATCTTGTTTATTGATATAATTTGATGTTGAGATGGTATGATTACATAAATGCTATTAACTGTCGTTGGAGTAGGCTTAATAAGGTAATGTGCCTTGTTAATTTTTTGTTCTGTTTAAAGGTGTTTATCTACTCCCGTAATGGTCTGATGTTCGATTGTGTTGAATAAAAATTAAACGTTATTTGTTTTGTTAAAACGTATTTATTGAAATGTAATTTACTTTTGTATTATCTGCTTTTTTTTATTCCCGGCCAATACCGGAGGGATATTGTTGTTGGTGTTGTCCGTCCATTCGTCCGGAGATGTTTGTGAATAACTGTTGCAATGACATTTTAAGAAATATACAATAAATGTGTAGCATCATACTTCGGCGGTGCACGCTTAAATGAATTTGCATTATCGTTTTTCGGTGGGTTTTATACAAGTTTTGCTAGGAGGACTTGGACATGTAAGAGCTATAGGCCTTTAATTGATTGAACTTTAGTGATTTTTTTTCAGTTTTTTTGCCATATTATTACCATAGGCCTATGGTGTAAACGCGCGTTTTCGTCTGCTTTAAACTTGTAGGTAAATAACAATTTTTGCACAATCAATAATATTCGGCGGAGGATGTTTCTTTCTAGCATTTGTTTGATGATCATACTTTTCAGAAAATGAATTGCTGCATAAGATACTGCTATGGGGCGTAAGATGTGTTGCCATATGCTTAACAAATAACTTGCATAACTTCATTACATCATCAACCAGATTTTATAACTAGTATATAATTATTAATATAACAGTTATCGTTATTGCTTGATACAGTACAACATACTAATGGATTGATTTATGAACAAAGAAGTGTACACAGTTAACAGTTAAAAAGGACATATCGACGAAATATATACTCTACGAAGGCATGCATTACATAACAAAATATTCTATTTTTGCGAATTTATATTACTAGAAATAATACTATTTTGGATGTAATCTTAAAGAAAAAAGTAAATATCACGTTTGCCTCAATGCTTAAATACTTGTTTTCAAAGAATCTTTAATAAGAGGTTTGCGTTTTAAGCGATCATTTAGTAAATACTTAAAATGCATTGAATAATTCATGAAATTAAATATTGTATTGCCGTCGGTACGCCCTTTAAAATTTGGTACATACATAGACATATATAGATAAGAAAAACATTTTTTTTCCCAAAATATTCAATGTTAAGTTCCACAAATTGCTCAAGTACAGTTCATTGTATCGTCAAGATCCTGTAGTTCAATACCAAGTCTTCTGGAAGGCAAAACTTTAGTTTCGTCGCACTTGAAGTGTAAGCGCACGGGGTGACACCCTCTCGACACGCCAGAGAGCTTTGGTACATCTGATCTTTTCGATTTCCTCTGCTTTTTCGCGTCGTCTTTCTGACAAATCAAATGAATTTTCTCTACCCAGTGCGAATCCGTTGCAGTAGATGTCTGAGATGGCTCACGTCGCTTTAGTTGATGAAGCCATACATAAATACTTAGACCGTCTTTTACGTGATCGTGATCTGAAGAAAAAAAAAATTTATTTATTTATATTTATACAGTTATATATAAGTAACTTTGCAATAGTAACTTAAATCGCGTACTTGAATATTTATAAATTAAACAATAATTTTTAATTCAGCTGAGAATTATGACAGTTTACGTGAATAAACAAGCTGCAGTTAGTGAATCGAATCCGAGAGGTTGCCTGTGCGCTGAAATCCCATAAAAGAGAGGGATACCTGTGCTTCAGGTAAACCAAAAATGACGATTTTCTGAACATTTAACATACGTTCCAGTTATAAATATGAGTTTTAAATATTCCTTAGTAATAACGGATTTGCCTCTGATATACATTTAAGGCCTATGTGTATTGTAGCGAATGGAAAGTCATATTAACAACACAACGATGCGATAGTCAACAGTGCAACGTGAAACTATGTGGCTTATATCTAAACTTCAGTAAACGTAAAATTAAAACGAAGTACATACAAACATAAGTCAATTATTGTAATGTTCCGCGCAATACTTACTTTTAACGTAAAGCGTTTTCTCCAAGGTCAAACACACTGTTTTGGTGACCACTCTCCATCACAGAATCATGTTTTTATCCGAGAATGACCGGTACCGCATCCGAGAGGGGTACCGATATAGCGTTTTCATCCGAGAGGGGGACCGATATTGTTATACGCCGTGTTATTTAAGCAATTGTTATTGTCCCTGTGCATTTCATGTTCCATTTTACATGCGAGCTTCTTGCCTATAAAGTTTTATGTGGTACCTCTTATAGTGTCCGAGTTATAGTCAGAAAAAGGAGGCATACACCATTCATACAGAGAAATTACTCTAAACATATTAAGGCAAGAGTTGTTATTCTTAGGCATAACTCTGTACCACAATTAGAGCTTCCAGACAAATGAGTTTCAAGTTAAAAATTCCAATGAGTTTTAGGATATAGGAAACCAATATTTTAGCAGGAATAATAACAAAGGACCATTAAGTTTGTAATTATACAAACAAGAGGTATCGTTCTTACACACTCATCATTTCCTCAGTTATTTATATGTGATGTTATATATGTTTCCAAAATATACTCGGATTAGGAGTAAGCATACTAATAAACAAAGGTCATTTTCTCCGACGATATGGAAGCATTAGTCGTGGCTCTTGTGCTCTTTAATTTCCTCAATGAACTTTACCAACTCATGAAGTTTAAATTGAGGCCTCTTTTCCCCAGAAAAAATAACAACAAAGGCCAAAGCCTTCCAAAATTTTAAAGTATGAGTTATGGTTTTTGTGCAATGCACTGCATGTCCATGAGATATATCTGCGTATGAAGTTTTTAGTTTATACCTGTAATAGTGGTCAAAATATGACTTACAACAATTATGTTAAAGTATAACCATAGAGCAAAAACTCTGAAAATATAGGGGCAATATTTATGGCCCTTTTGCCATGAATTTACTCTCAAAAAGATGTACTTATGACGTTTGAAGTTGTTATTATTCAAATGGTTGAGATGTTCCACGGAAAAAGAAACTTAGCAAAGGACAACAATCCTAAAAATACGAAGGAACGAGTTATTACTGATGCGGCCTACAAGTCCTCTAAAAAATAAATTCTTTTGAAGTATTATGTTGTTACCTCGGACTGTTCACAGGATATTCAGGTGGTAATATATCTTCAATTTTGGAAACATATTGTATTATACGCAAACACAATGTGTTGTTGTAGTCAGCAAAAATTGTTGTTTATGAACGTTAATAAAATATTGGTTTATTAAAGTATTTTTTTCACTCTATTAATACTAAGTACTCAGTAAATTTTCAGTAAATTATAATTTTAATATTGAAGTATTAAAGATCCTCTGTGATAACCATAACAAACCTCAAGAACGCCGGGGGTAGGAATTGATTTCGAACTGCCTAGGTCGGAAGCCCGTGTACAAACCAGACACATTTATATAACTTATTAAAGTATATACTCACTTTCCTTTGGTAGGTTACCACCATGGAGAAGAAAAAGAGTCGCGACAAAGAAATGTGTTTATTGCGGGAGTTCTAGTGGGGGTTGGCCTGGCCTCGTGCTTCCTGATCATGGTGGCTGTCACTTACTGCTTCATGCGCGAAAATTCGAACCGCCGCTCCAACAGTAAAGCGATTCCTAAACGTAAGATATCCAAAGACTGCTTCTTTTGTATTAAATGTAATATCGACTTTTCTTAAAAGTCATAAATTATTGAAATTTCGTATAAAGAATATTTTATTTAAAAACTTTTTTTTCATAATTTGTAGTAACTTAATTTAACTAAAAATCGCCGATTACTGATTTGTTAAGCTTATTTCATGACTTTCTGATATTTGTTTCACAAATAAGCAAAGAAAACATATTTTGTCTTAACACATAAGACATGATACAATTGAATAACTTGTTGATTAAAAGAAAATTATCTGTATCACACTGGCTGCGAAATAAATGTTCTAATTCTTACTTAACTTTTACTAGTTACATAGATGCACATTGTTTTCTGTTTATTTTGTCATAGTTCATCTTAATAATTTGTCTCATATAACTATCGTTTCTTAAATCGTTCCGTTTATTTTCTTCCACGTTTTGCTACTGTTTTCTGTTTATGTATTTTGCTGTCTATACTAATAACCATAAATATTATTTAAACTAATTAAGAACTACATGTATATACTCCAACTGAAATATCTCATCCTGTATAAGTTTGACCTTAACTATTCTTAGAACTAAAATTTATGTGTACAATAAGCAGTTACAATATCATACCAAAACATCAGGCATCATCATCCCTATAGATACGAGTAGATTTCCTACAGAGCTTGTTAGGATGTGTAGTGTCAAAAGTAGCTTATTACCATTTATTTTTACCGAACATGTATTATATGTTAACTGGAATTGAGTTCAACACCATTATCTGTACCTTAAAGGTCAATGCCACAAGTATAATTTTGTATTATAATATTGATAGGTGTACGACAATATTCGTTTGATTACTCCACTTTAAAAAGACTGCCACTCATTTCTTTACCCATTTTTACTACCAAAAGCTTTTTGTTTGATTTTATTTGCATGGAAATTCATACCCACACTATTTGGTTTCAAATGTTTCTACCATTTTGCACCGTATGACCAAGATTTCCAAAATACTGTTCAAAGTAACCGTCCAACCAAATTACAATGTTAATTCCATAATTTCATTTCGTGTAATTTCTAGTGGCTCCTTAAAGCTATGTCATTGAGTTTTATTAAATCGTTTGCCATGCGTCTTCTTTCGGTCGCATATTACACTTGAATTAAACTGCTATGTATAACTCCGTTTTGTAATTTTACTCATTTTTGGCGCATAGCAGCAATATCATGTTTTCCTAAAACTGCGGTATTTTTTACGGAAAACGGCAATTTTATATCTAGTTAAAGCTCAATCGTGTAATTTCTTGTTGGCAGTTGGTGACACCAAGTGACAATGTATATGCTTTTAATATCCTGTTCTTTTTTAGTGCGACGTTCATGTCTGTTTATAACAAAATCTTGTATTTTTAATCAGCTCGTTTCACGCGTATTAATAAGTTAAAGTCTTTCCTAGTTGGCGCCATGTGGCGATTTTATCACCGGTTACATTTCTTTTAAGCTGACGGTAAGCAGAAATTTACGCCAGGGCAACAACCCGTAGAAGTCGAGATGGGCGTCGCTTACAAGGCCACAGGTAGGTCATATGTATGCAGGGTTTACCCGCAGCCCAGACCAGGCAATGTACCACCCGCCTCATCAAGTTATGATAAATATGACATTTAATGTGATACGCATATAAATACTACATTCTGTTTGTGTGTTTCAGTTTGTTTTATTGAAGAAAGTTATATAAATAAAGGATAGCAATATTTCTAATCAGAATCGCAGATCACTTTTCGGCAGGTTATCTACGAAGCCATGGCTTCAACTACGATTTATTATATTATATCTTACATGATTAAAATGGATTGCATAAATGCATTGCATTCGCAAATGGTAAGCAATTAATCATTCAATAAAAGTTTCTTACAAACTTTTTTCTGAACCCTATTGATTATTTTAATGCGTGGTCTTTTTAGTATTTACATACATATACATTTACTAAGTGAATAATAACATGAGCTGTTATTTTATTGGCATGCATATATCAAAACTGTAACCACATATAAAGCTACTGGTACTAATAATGAGGTTTATAACACTCGCTGTGGCTTGGGGTTCATAACAAAGGAAATTTCCGTCTGCATGTATGTATAACTGTGTTATGTTTTGCTGGTTGTATTTAGATCCAGACAAAGTTGCAGCTAAACCTCTGTTGTCGGACAAGGTCGGAGAGGCCGCCAATAAAGGTGCTTACACGACTAACATTTCTAGCAATTATATTGTACCGTAGACCCTTCAAAACTGGAGCCTGTTGTAATATATTGTTCCTTTAATACTGAAAGTGTTAACACATGTAATAAATATTTGGTACCGTTACCTTTGCAAAACGTGAGCATTTAAAAATAGTTTGTATCGTACACTTTTAAAATATGAATACATTTTTGTCGAGCAATGTTGCGGTCAGCTCGATATAGATGTCACAGAAGGCCCAATGGTTTTTTTTTTTTAAATATCGTTATAAGGTCCTTTTATTGTTATATGTTTGAGAGTGCCTCAGTCCGTCCGATCTCTGCCGCCCAATATCTTCATGCCTTTTTATCCCCACGCTTTTTAAAAAGCGTGGGGATATTGTGGTTATCTCCGGCGTCTGTCCGTCTGTCTCTCCGTCCGTCCTGGCCACTATCTCCTCCTACACTATAATCACTAGAACCTACCTTGAAACTTACACACATGGTATCTATGAGCATATGTGCGACCCTGCACTATTTGAAATTTCGATCTGACCCCTGGGTCAAAAGCTATGGGGGTTGGTGTGGGGCCGGGTCAGAGATTTTCCTGCGATCGCGATTCGAAAAAGGCTCATGACTACTGTGTCCCTTCAGATATTGATTTCATATTTGGTATTCATGTGTATCTAGACAACACCTTTCCATGCGCATACAAATGTTTTTACCCCTGTGACCTTGACTTTGAACTTCGGGTCAGTTTTAAGGTTTCGAAATCTGCGACCGCGATTCGAAAAAGGCTCATAACTAATGTGCCCCTTCATATATTGCTTACATATTTGGTATGCATGTGTATCTGGACGTATCTGGACAAGACCTTTCAATTCGCATAAAAAAATTACCCGTGTGACCTTGACCTTGAACTCGGGTCAGTTTTCAGGTTTTGAAATCTGCGACCGCGATTCGAAAAAGGCTCATAACTACTGTGTCCCTTCAGATATTGCTTTCATATTTGGTATGAATTTGTATCTGGACAACACCTTTCCATGCGCATACAGAAAAAATCCCCTGTGACCTTGAACTTTAACTTGGGGTCAGTTTTCAGGTTTCGAAATCTGCGACCGAGATTCGAAAAAGGCTCATATTTACTGTGTCCCTTCAGATATTGCTTTCATATTTGGTATGCATGTGTATCTGGACAACACCTTTCCATGCGTATACAATTTTTTACCCCTGTGACTTTGACCTTGAACTTGAGGTCAGCGTTCAGGTTTCGAAATCTGCGACTGCGATTCGAAAAAGGCTCATACCTGCTGTGTCCCTTCAGATATTGCTTCATATTTGGTATGCATGTGTTTCTTGACAAGACTTTTCCATGCGCATGAAATATTTCACCACTGTGACCTTGACCTTGAACTTAGGGTCCGCGTTTAGATTTTGAAATCTATTATGTGGTTATCTCCGCCGTCTGTCCGTCCGTCCTGGCCACTATCTCCTCCTACACTAATAGCACAAGAACCTTGAAACTTACACACATGGTAGCTATGAGCATACCGTATGTGCCACATTGCACTATTTTGAATTTTGATCTGACCCTTGGGTCAAAAGTTTTGGATTTGGGGTGGGACCGGGTCAGAGATTTTCACTTAATTTTTTTAGGTAATTTTACATTAACTTCTTCATTTCTACACCCATTTACTTCAAATTTATACTGAACATCTCTTATGATAATACGGTCAGGCCCCATTACCAAACCTGGGGCGCCCCTGGGTCAAACATGCGGCGTGTGGATACGCGTCGGCCTCTGCCGCGCCATTTTAGTCCAATAAACTTATTTGTATGTCCCACCTTGTTTCGGACTAATTGCAACAAAGTTGTTCTTGGTCTTTTCATAAACTATTATATATGACGTAACTCTGAAAAAAAGTTGCACTCCAACAAATAAGGCAATTTTGAGATAATTCGTTCAATTTATTGACACTTAAGAAATAATGAAATATCCGTGCGTATTTTGAGTTTGTCTTACATCATGAATTATAATGAATTAATTTGCAATAGATTTTAATAGTTTTCGAGCAAAAATAAGAATAAACATTTGATTTAAAACAAATTTTGAACTTTCAATGCATTACAGTGGTTAAGATCGTACATGTTGATAAGGTAAATTACCACACCCACTTTAACTTGCGTACAAAAACACATTAAAAACAACATAAGTATTTATCCATATGCTTAGTGCATTTTAACACGTGTTGCATATAAACATTAAACTTAATATTATTAATGTTCATATGTACCTAAATAACTAATATGTACAAGTATTTTAATTTAAATGTCCATCTTCTTCAATTTCGTCAGCAGACTCAATATTGCTGGAGTTCGTGCAACTAGTGCCTCGGCAGGATCCACACCCCGGGGAACAATCCAGACCGTGTTTTCGACACGAACAACGTTTATTATCACAGTTAGTTTTGCAGTTGCATCTAATGATGTTCAATAGACTTTCAGGTGCAGCAGGTCGGTTAGTTTTCACTGGCGTATACCTCTGGCTCTTAAGTCCCAACCACAATCTTCTGGGCTGATGTTTTTATTACCAATCCATATTTGCGACTGAATATACACACGATGGCTATGATATGCTGCTGCTGCCGATGTCGGCGGAAGTGTGTGAACTTGAACGCAAGATGTACTCGACAAAACTTTTGTTGTGAACTTCTGATACCTTAGTAAATCGAGATGTTGATCCGTGTTTCCATCAAAAAGAATTATCAGAGCTTTTTCACCGTTCTGTTCAACTTCTGCTTTTTATATGCTGGCCATGAAGAATTGACCCACCTCTTGTAGTTTTAGATTTTTGCGGAGCATTTTAAGAGCCGAGGATTTGCCGACTCCATATACGCGGGAAGTAATGTCACATCCGGTCAGAGCATGAAGAAATGGCAGCAGATTGCATAATGGCCTAGACAATAATTTCTGCAATTTATGTTTATCCCAAAGTTTGCTTGTGTTTGATTTGGACTGTGTTGTATCTGACATCAAGACAATTTTATGAGATTCTTCTATTGTATGGTAACACAGAAGCACTAAAAGATCAGTGTCTTCTCCTATTACAAAGGTTGGAGAGGTTTTAGCAATGTGTATGGCTGTTTGAACTATAAGTACATCAGCGTCACTTTCTGCATGCTTCACATGTATTCCTCTTTCACCAAGGTAAGTTCGCAATAAGTTTATGAAGTTTTGTTTGTTTTCAATATTTTTCAGAAACGATTCTTTTTTTATCGAAACGGTGTATTGCTCGTGAATCTCACCGGTGTACCTACTATTCCAAGATTACGGCGAACATGTGTTATATCCTTGGTGGATGGTCCACTGGTATAGCCATCAAATACAACTGTTGTGTTTGAATACTTTTGAGCCAAATATTGGTAATTTTGTTCAAATATGGTTTCAAAGGTTCCATCGTTCTTCCATGGTATTTTATGTATCAACGATCCGCCATCGATGACATTGGAAGACGAATCTTCTTGAAATTTTTGGACAGCGACACAGTCTCCAAGTTTTCACATTGCCTCAGCGAGTTGACTTTTTTGTGCCACTCTAAGTAATCCCGTGTTGTCAAATAAAGAAGATGGGTTAGAGCTCAATTCATACTTAAAGATAGTGGCGATGTCTTCGTTAACTCTATCTGCAACTGGCATAAGCCTTTGGAAAAGTAGTTGAGGGTCGATGCTGACAGTTCCGTCATCAATCTTCATGCAATTATTGTCACTTAATGTGACTTATTTGTCCTTTTTTTCTAAAAACGTATTCATCTATGGACTTTCTAACCATATTCTGAATGACTTTATCTCCTATTTCAAGAGCCGAGTCAACATTAACACATTTATCAGATGTGACACCAGTGTCAATGTTTCGGAGAGATTTATCACTTTCGTCAAATGGAGATCTTTGTCGCAAAAAGCGCAATACTTGCATCGTATCATGGCTATCACGACTTGTACGAGAATTCGAGGCATCCCGATGTTGCTCACTGGTAGTTCGACCCGGGTGTTGTACACGCGATTATTCCCATTGCGTGAAAGGTTCCATGACCATCAAGGACATTATGGTCAACATTGTCTGCAACGAACTGAAGGAATGTCCCCGGGAAATATGATGGAATAGTTGTGTTCATTGTTGCTGCTGCATTCGTTTCAAATCGTTGAACTTCAAAATATGACGCACAAAACCCCATATGGTTAAGTAAATCCACTAAATACCTATTACCAAAGTGATGATGTAGCTGAACTGCAAGGCCTATCTGTAATGGCGCCAATATACCCCTTGGTCTACATGCCTGTATAACGGCTTGTTCAATCGACGCTAACTTTACATCTACGTCATTCCCACAAAGTAATATTGAAAGCAAAATATGTAAACTGTTGGGTAAGAACGCTTTGTTTTCGGCTTTAGACGATACTTTGCAGTACGGTGGGTAAAATTTCTTGTTGGTTTCCGATGGCATTGAATTGATGTCAGCCTTGATTACCTTCGCCGCTGCACTAATTATTATGTACATTTGTTCCTCTTCCGAAAGCCCTTGTGTGTTTTTTGAAAAGTCATGAATAATTTCCGATGCTTTTCGTTTCATTAAGAACTTTGGTTTCAGTATTCCCGAAAGTAGTTATTGCTACAGAATCTCCAAAATGGTCGATTATCTTTTTCTTCATATGTTTGTGTGAGAAAGCACGGTCCCCACATGTTTCCTCCATTACATGGATAAGTTCAGTCATTGTCAATACACATCCCTCATTTTCCTCTATGTAAGCAACAACATTTTTGAATGCTTCTGTTGTGTCTGCTGATTCAGGTCTACCGGGACTTTTCCTCGGCGTTTTTACAAGGAATGATATTGAGGTCAAACTCCTTCGGAATCTGACGATTTGTCCTGAAGTTTACACTGCATGATTGGTGATATAAGGCATCAGCCGCTGGAAGATCGATTATGCTTGCAATTCTGCCGGATACATCTTGCGCCCACTGGTCATTTCGTTGCAAACAAACACGCTAAATTGACTACTGGAATTCAAGAATTCTGATCGAAAAAACATCATATCCACGTTTTCTGTGGTTAAACATTGCATCTTGAGAACAAAATATGCACTTTTGTTTGAAGTCAAATACGCCCAAAGACCTACGCACTTTGACGAACTTCCGTTATTGTTCCGGTCAGAAATATTTGTAGTGTTTCTTTTGGGTATGAAGTCTCTTCTGCATTCAATATGAACTTCTTGTCCTGTTATTACATGAATATTTAACTGTCGCTCAGCACTGGCTTTGTTTATTGACTCGCTTCCTTTCTCACGCAGCTTTACAGTAGGAAGGTGTGTGAGAGGTTTGTTGCAGAGTACACAGTCGTCCATCTGAAATAAATAAATTGCAAATTAATAAGAGTCATTCTATTCCATAAGAGGTGCACAATGTTAATGCATATTACTTCACGTATGATAAAATGGGTTATACGTCTTGTATTGAGTATAAGGGTCAGAGTATATTATTTATAAATATTTTAAGCACCGACTTAGTAAAAAACTTTATTTTCATGTTTAATTTTGTGTATATATTCGATCTGGGTATGATAAATTTACTGATGAACGCAATAATATGTCATAAGAATAACTGTAATAAAATTATTAATAAATATACATAATGCTTTAAATGCTTTTATATTTAATGTTAAATATTTTGAATGAAAAACAAAACTTAAAGAATGAACCATCTCTATATCTTAGTAAATAATATTATATTTGTGACACAAATGGTCTTCCGTAGTTTTTAAAAATGATCGAATAGGAGCGTCCTACTAACTGCGTTTTAATATTGAAAATAATTGTTTCAATATTTAAAATAATTGTATCAGCATTCTATAAACCTCAATTGTTGAAACTAAAAGAACTCATAATGGTTAACTACAAATCTAGTATTTATATAAAGTATTTTTATGTTTTTGAAGGACCTTCCATGTGACCTCCACGGACTTTCATTTTCTTAGAAAACAATGCATACATATAAAGTTCTTACAAAGATACTATCACAGTAACTTACTGACATTAAATTAACATCATAAAACAAGCATAAGTGTTACCTACCATGCTAAATGTGGCGAAAAATTCACTGTTTACATGTCGATGATGAAGTTTTGAAAGCGTTCCGCCATTAAAATTGTGACGAATTATGACGTCACAGGACCATCTACTGAAGAGCGTTAACTATGGTGAACTGTACATAATTTTTAACTAACAATGGCATCATTTGGTGATAACTTTTTAAGTCGGTATTTTAGAAGATATCTAGACAATATACTATCATATTCTGTAAAGATAAACTTTGTTGCAAAATGTCTGAGTATATATTTTCAATTGATCAGGCTATTTCTAGTTATAAAATGACTTGCAATAAATGGTCACCATTTGGATATTGCGCATCGCGCTTTAAACCTGTGTCGCTAGCTCAACGGGTTTAATCACATAAATTTAACGGTCACAGGTTAAATCTGAGACTAAAAATGTAATATTTTGTAACGTGTATTCCTCAAAATTAAAGCACGTGTTTTCATTTGTAAATTGTTTGTATCTTAAACTCCTTAAAACTGAGCGTACAACAAATTGTGTGTAGTGAACGTGTTGAAAAATTAAATCTTCTCAATGTCTTGAACTTTAATTTGTGTTGTTATTACAACTTGTATTTACAATCATTGTTGTTCTTATTAAGTAATATGTCATACAGTTTTAATACATGGCTCCAGTTGTTGAACGGTTTTTTATGTATACAACATTTTAAAAGAAAGTTAACTAATAATAATAATAATAATAATACTTATATTACTACTACTACTAATAATAATAAAATATTTGCCCCCTGTAGAAAGGTGAGTGGTATACTGGAATCACTACGGTGTCCGTCTTTCTATAAATATACACAATTCCTACTCTTGTCAATGGTCAACATTCATAATTGCATTCATTGTTATGGTATGTAGTTGTTCGATCAAAAAAGTAACATTTTTAGCAAGCTAGAATTCAAAACAATGACTATAACTTATAAAGACTGCAGTAGCAAAAGAACTTTAACAAATTACTTTCTAAACCACAATGACCGGATGCGATGTATTTTGTATATACAATCGTACATTTGCCATCTACCAAGTTGTAGCACATACGGTTACTTACACTTACAGTGAAACCTTCGCCGCACCCGAATGTGAGAAAATGCTTATTATACAATTTCAAAACTGAACTGATCTCGGCTATTCATTGTTTATATAATTTAATGAACACAATATTTTTCAAGGTTTCTTATATCACAAGCATTTTGATCCAGAAGTGTGCTATTTATAACGTATCATCGTGTAGTAGTCATCTGCTAAGTTTGTCTAAACCATGCCCCTGCGGTCAATCTGGCCACAACTGGGCGAAATGGATTGTATAGACTTATGAAGCAAAGCAAAAAACCTTTCGACTGAGATCAGAAGGCCCAGTGGTTTATTTTTATATATTTATAATATCGTTTCGAGGTCCTATTACTGTTATTATCATGCCATCGGTATCAAAATTGGCAATACACCGAGGGTCACGTGATTTATATACACGCATACACGTCAAAGAGGTGTACTATTGATTATATAGTGATGTATATTTTTATAATCATTACATTGGGGTCGAAACCAGGCACGATTTTATGATCATATTGTTAGTTTATTAGCAAAACACAGCACAACATTTTCTATGAATCTACAAGGCGCAGATGTTTTATTTTGTATATCTAAAATCTAAGTCTGGTCCTCAGCTTACGTTAAGCAAATAAATAAAATGCGGTCAAAATTGGACACTCTCGGGTATTAGAGGTAAAGAACTTTGAACAACTTTAATAAAACAATGACCAGAGCTTTTCTTCAGAAATGTTCACGCCCAAAGATAAATATTTTTGTTATAACTTATTACGCATTACGACATGCGGTCTCGGGGAAGTTTTCGTCCCAATTATGTCAAGCTAATATTATCCATGCCCTGATGTATAACATTGTATAATCGAGTATTATTTAAATTGAGTTTGCATGTGTTTTATTAATACATAACACATAAAAATAATAGGTAATACTTTCAGACGAAATGTGATTTTAAATGTCTCATTTTAAAGCATAGAACTGTATATTGATTGTAAAATATTATAAGATAGCCCATGTATGGACAACATCATCGATTTATTTTATTTAGCCGTACTGCTTTAGATTGAATATATGTGTTTCTTTTTCTTTCAAAATATTATGGTAAGCTTTATAACACGAATGTGGGCCAATTCAATACATACAGGAACAACACAAACTAGAATGTAACGCGCTGTATCTGTGCTAAACGTGTTGTGTTCTTGTCGCCCACACACAATTCATTTAAGTTATGCAAATTTAAGAGCATTTATGGTAACGTAGGTCTTTCTTATTACTTGCTTTCCAATAATCTATGTTACTGCATTTTAATTATGGTTTAATATGCATTAAACATGAATAACTGTTGTGCACTGTTCTTCTTATTTTCAGAATAAGCAAGGTAAGTGGTTTGCAAATATAACTGCAAGTCATATATAGTTGCTTACGCATGTATAATGGAAATAATTATTTTTTATTCTTGGTATGTATCCATAGAGTGGGCTGTTCGGTTTCAATGATATTTGTTCAACACGACCAGTTATAAAGATGGTGTTTTGTAATGAAAGGAAAACGTAAATATTTCACTTAGAATTATGTTCTTCATGTGAATTTAACATGAAACACTTTATATTCATATCAGTGGTGTGACGCTGATATGTCATTACATCAATTTAATAGCAAAAGTCACCCTTCCAAATGCATTAAAGTTAAAGTCAACATGAAACAACCTATGCCATAACGATCTACCAATATACACATATACTAATATGTATTTCAACTGTACGGGTCATTTTGAAAATGAAGAATATGGTCAATATAATATTTATGCAAATATTGTTAACTCTAATCAGAAATGCAGTAGGTGAAATTACGCATATAAACCTAAATACTGTAGTTGGTGAATTGTGTGATTTACCCATAAACAGCCAGCTGAAGGAATATTGGAGACATTTTCCTCCCGTGGACCCAAATGAATAATTGATTTGAGAAAATTGCTCCAAAACATTGGCTACATATCTTTTTGGAGATTAATTAAAAACAAGTTATTAATCAAACCTCTCTTAGGACAGGGTTTACGATGTTTGGCTATTTCATATTCCGAGCATAACCATGGTATATTAATTTTTCAGTCAATGCTTGTTTCATTCCTCTAACAGATAGCCTATCTGTTAGAGGAATGAAACAAGCATTGACTGAAAAATAAATATGCCATGGTTATGCTCGGAATATACCTATCATAGGTAGTGATGTTCTTATAAATATCGCCGGAGAAGGATGCTTATAACATTGTATACAATATTCGCATGCTGGATTGTATATTATTACCTATTATTTAAATACAAGCAAATGAGCATATATGATACATTTGAAAGTTTGTGTACACTTTTGCCTTTATTAATATCGCATGACACAATTCCTTAGAGAGTATATATAAGGAATGTTCTCTCTTGCCAGGTCTATCTAAAGTCAAGGGCAAATCATCTAACCATTTATATGTAAAATATTTGAAATCGCACTGTCTTTGAACATTTATGTTTTAGTAAATACAATTTTTGCGTAGTTTTTTTATGAGAACGCATTTATCTAATTATCTTAAAAAATTGCAATTATGCTGAATACATTGTTTTAGGTTCAATATACGTGGATTTTGAACATCCACGTATCTTGATTTAAAAGAATAGTAAAGATCGAGCCTTCTCTTACATATAACATTCTCACAAAAACCCTATATTAATAGAATGCATAAACATTTTTTTTGTTATTTTGGCGCATGTGTTTTTATTATTGCTTTATTTATTGTATTTTGACAATGAGTTGTATATACTTTTAAAAGTCGTAAATAAACGATCTGTTCTGTTCTGTATAATTCTTAATAAATCAGCTTAGTATAGTGTATACGCTATTGAAGTTGAAAAATAAATAACCAGCAAAGAATCCAATAAATACCAGAATCTATATATAATAGAATATCATGAGTTTGAGCTTGTATTTACTGTTTACGAATTGTGCGCAATATAATCGATGATATTATAAATATATTGTTTTCATTCGAACTTAATTTACATGTCTTGTGTGCATTACGCTTTTTAAAAGATTTCTCTTGTTATCATTGCTCTTCTTTCAATGCCGTTTATTTAAAAAAGGATGATTATTGCGGTTCGTCAGTTTGATGATAGCAATAATAATTCATCATCCTAAATAAAATATTTACCTCTCTACCTTACAGAGCTATTACATGTGTCCCGTTTTGCGGCGTGTGCGATATTTTATTATTTCGATTTACATACCTACCACTACATATGTATATTTTTTACACAAGATACTTAGATGAACATGAGCGCATGTGTTCGGCGTGATCGTCCCAAAACTCGAACTGCATTTTACTAGAATACGGCCCCTTTTAGTACTTCCACAAAAACGTAAGCGTGAAGTAACTACTTATCCCCACATCTAATAAAGATGTAGATATAAAAGTTTACACGTGTACTCATTACCTCTATAATCAGTCACCGATCGAGACTATAACTCTTAGCAGGTTAATGTTTTAGTTCCACAACTCAATCGACCACAATCGGGATCGAACCCTACAACCTTCTGGTTTGTGATCGCTCTACCGCGTTCCCATAAAAATTAGCATGTAAATCATGGTTGGAATCCACGGATACTTATAAATTAACGATTTTCTTCGTGATCGACGGTAGGAGATTTTGTTAGAAAAAGTTCGTATTTATGATTACCTGATGATAGATCTAACAAGTTTTACAATTCTGCACGGCCATTCAACCTAAACAAGAGTCGCGTTATTAAAACAATTCCACGCAGGCGGTGTTTGAAATATTTATCATTTTCTGTACGAATTTGGCATAATGTTCCTTTATCCGCTGTAATGAGCCTAGCTTGATAAACTTTATTCGAGCGGTATTTAAAACAGCAATATATCTTTTCAGGCCGTTAGTTGTCAATATTTATTAAGTTTTGCCAGCCAGTTCCCATGCAGTTTATGTTATAGTGACTTATGCATATATCCAGTGGGTTTCAATAGTGATTGATATACAGTTTTCTAATGCATGCCCATATTTGTTGTTAATTGAAATGTTAACATAAAACATGGTTTACTTTTGTGTTGTTTTTGTAATTTATATTAATGTGTTGTTGTTGTTTTAATTTCAAACAATTGACATTGAATAGCTCAAATTTACAGTTACATTATCATATACTTTTGTGTAACTACTTAACAAGAAAATGAGCATTTAAACATTTTGTTAAAATGGTTTCCATTTTTTTTTGTCAGTCATAAACATGTTAACAGTAATAAAATAATGTAAATTTTTCAGTAAATATGACAGACGAAATTATGAAAGCAGCTTTTGTCGACGACATAACAACCAGAAGAAAAAGCAAATAAAGAGAACATCGAACAGTTTTAATAAATGGCTGACAAAGATGTAGGACAGGAAAAACTTATGTTATGCAGGTCCTTCAAAGACTTCGGATTTTACTGTCTACTTTAGCAATATATATAAAAATATACAAAAGATAAACTATTGATATACAATTATATATTTGTATTAATATTTTTTACATACATGTAATACGGTACCTATTTTGTTCTGATGTCATCTTTCATAATATTTTGATGTATGATTGATCTCTAAAAATGTTTTATACATTTTTATTTAAAAGAATTTAAGAGGACAATGCCAAACATTTTTTAAATGATAGCGAATAAAGATCTATCAATAACCCACGTTTTAACGCAAAAGAAACATCTGAAATTATATTGGAGATAAGATATAACTGTTATTTGTGCTAGGTGCATTGATCATTTATATTTGTTTCTACATTAGATGCATAAGGTATGAAAAAACAAACATTGAGGCTATTGAATAATAAAATTTTGTTTCATATAGTATTTCTTATGTTATCTATGTATGGCTATATCAGCTACTTATATCATCTTGGACGCCTGCCCCTGTGTCTACTTGTCTGATTGTCTGTCTAAACACAAACTGTGTAGACACAAACTTCGACGATTAAGTCGTACGTTTTACAACATACATTATTTAAACTTGCATTTAATGTTCTTTATGATAAAAGTGTGCTCGTGAAATGTGTTTGTAATACCTAACAAGATTTAATTGCAAAGTTTTTTTCCTTTATTCACGTTTATTGTTATGAAATGTAAATAACACACCTATCGACCGAGTTACGTCTACACGATTTAATAAAAAACATTGCAACTTGAAAACTTTCTCATCTTGATATCTCCGCCTTGGAGCGACAAGGTACCAGGTGACATTGAAATTAAAAGGCACATGGCACCTATTTGCACCAATGGGGCGATATGGTCATTTACATGTTCAATTTAAAACAAAACTGGACGTACAGGACGATGTCTGTTATCTTTTCCAGACGTTAAATGCGGATAACCATAAAACTGGGTGATGTTTTTTGTCGACATACTATCTCGACCAGGCTATATATCCTGCCATATCGCCTGAAACACTCATGAATTATTGCCTTTGACATATAAACTATTGGCCACATAAAGCTTGTCCGCTTTCTAACTGCTCTACAAATAGCTTAAAAGTATCGGCATTTTACTTAGTAACAATGTTTGTGAGCAAAAAAACTACTTACAATTCGAAAACAAGCTAGATTGCCTGAATAATCTTTAAGTTAAGGCCATTTAATTATCTGTTAATTGACATATGTTCCTTATCCGATATTGTATTAATATAGTTTTAATCGTATCATCATACAACTTTGTGAAACTGTTTGAAGGCATATAAACTCAAAGTTGAAAACCAGCCTTATCACTTGAAACATTTCTGAATGTTGGCATTTTAGAAATTACAAAATTAACCTTTTCGCGCTGAGAATTAAATAATCGCATAATGATGAAACTTAATCACAATTTTTGTGGTAATATAATCTAGGCAAATAACGATAACCAGCAAATCGCATGAAGCACTTCTAAAATACGGTTCTTGAATTATCCACATACGATCAGCTGTAACCCGGACCGTTTTAAGCTTGCATTAGCCGAAACATTACCAATCTTGTGATTATTCTATGATACAAAATCTTAACCTGAGCTTTCAACAAACATTAACATAAGATGATTATTATATACTTGTACAAATAATGTTTAACTCTATTTTGACTTCCGCCAATAATAGTTAGAGGAATTGTTCCGTATGATATGAAGTTATTCATCCGCAATTGTTCAGACGAAAAAGGACCTCATAAAGTTAACTTTGAAATACATACTCATATTTAGCATCTGTTATGATCAGAAGTGAAAACTCTCCTAAAATCGCATGGCTCTGTTGTTATACTGGCACATTTATATATTCAGAATTCGTCTACTTTACCGAGTATAGGCTCATGCACTTTTAATAAGGTATTGAGCTTAAAATAAAAGGCAGTGATTCAGAACTCAACAGATCGCACTCCAATTAGATTCAAAGCTTGGATTGACAATTTTACTGACTAATCTTCATTATATTAGGATTATGTATTAAAACGGTTAGATTTAGAATCGAATCGCCCTATACATTGTGTAGTTAATGCCATTAAATACAGATCTGTGCCGCCAAGCAAAGTTAGAAGATCGCAGCTCCACAAATCCGAGGATCGCGTCTTCGATTCCTGGCCTGGCCGCATAAAATTGTTTAAAACGGCAAAAAAATAAACGTTTGTGTTTTTTCCAAATTTTGTAAAACATCATCTTAAATAGAATCGTCATCAAACTTGATGAGCAGTTGACGCACATATGGTCTATAACCTATTGCCAAAATTTGATAATCGTTTTGTTTTGCTATCGGCAAAAACAGAAAAAGCAATCCATTGAACCTTTAACAAATTAAATTATAACAAGGGCTGTTTGTAAAACATGCATGCCCCCAATATGGGCTGTTAGTTGTAGTGGCAGCCACTGTGTGAATACGTTTTTTGTCACTGTGACCTTGACCTTTGACTAAGTGACCTAAAAATCAATAGGGAACATCTGCCAGTCATGATCAATGTACCTATGAAGTTTCATGATCCTAGGCCTAATTACTCTTGAGTTATCATCAGGAAACCATTTTACTGTTTCGCGTCACTGTGACCTTGACCTTTGACCTAGTGACCTGAACATTAATAGGGGTCATCAGCCAGTCATGATCAATATAACTATGAAGTTTCATGATCCTAGGTGTAAGCATTCTTGAGTTATCATCCGAAAACCAGTTTTCTGTTAGTTGTAGTGGCAGCCACTGTGTGAATACGTTTTTTGTCACTGTGACCTTGACCTTTGACCTAGTGACCTGAAAATCGATAGGGTCATCTGCCAGTCATGATGAATGTACCTATGAAGTTTCATAATCCTAGGCCTAAGTATTTGAGTTATTACCCAGAAACCATTTTACTGTTTCGAGTTACTGTGACCTTGACCTTTGACCTAGTGACCTGACAATCAATAGGGGTCATCTGCCAGTCATGATGACTGTTCCTATGGTGTTTCATGATACTAGGCCTAAGCATTCTTGAGTTATCATCCGGAAACCATTTTACTGTTTCGAGTCACTGAGACCTTTACCTTTGACCTAGTGACCTGAAAATCAATAGGGGTCATCTGCCAGTCATGATCAATGTACCTGTTTAGTTTCATGATCCTAGGCCTAAGCGTTCTTGAGTTATCATCCAGAAACCATTTTACTGTTTCGATTCACTGTGACCTTGACCTTTGACCTCGTGACCTGAAAATCAATAGGGGTCATCTGCCAGTCATGATCAATGTACCTATGCAGTTTCATGATACTAGGCCTAAGCGTTCTTGAGTTATCATCCGGAAACCATTTTACTGTTTCGAGTCACTGTGACCTTGACCTTTGACCTAGTGACCTGAATATCAATAGGGGTCATCTGCCAGTCATGATCAATGTACCTATGAAGTTTCATGATCCTAGGCCTAGGCATGCTGGAGTTATCATCCGGAAACCATCTGGTGGACGGACCGACCGACCTACCGACGGACTGACCGACATGTGCAAAACAATAAACCCCCTCTTCTTCGAAGGGGAGGGGGGCATAACAATATATTCACAAAGACGCAATATGACATAAGTAATTAAATTGTATCTTCTAAATACACATGTAACATTTAAAACATATATTATTTTGATCATTTAGAGAGCCAGTTAAAAGGTAAAATAATTCAAATTTAACGAAATTCAGCAAAAGACCTGCATTGAGTTTGTTCTTATTATGAAACGATTTGTCAAAGTAACACCTGTTCTTCTGACATGCCACATTAAAGTTTGTTGTATGTTGAGTTGCGGTTTGAAACATAATAAGTGTATGGCAAGCGGTTCGACGCATAATCCCAAGAAACTGGGTTTTTCATGAGAACCTAGGTTCTCGCTTGAAGATTGCACATGGCTTCAAGAACCCAAGTTTTCAAATGAGAACCTAGGTTTTAATGAGAACCTAGGTTCTCATTTGAAAACCTAGGTTCTCATGAAAAACCAAGTTTCTTGGGGTTATGCGTCGAACTGCTGGCCATATCCAAGGTTTTCATTTGGGAGCAATAGGTTCTCTGAGAACCTAGGTTCTCAGAGAACCCAGGTTTTCAGAGAACCTAGGTTTTCAGAATTACGCGTCGGACGGCGTAAACTTGCTCGTTTGAAATACGGGACACATATAATTCAGGGCGCAGGATCAATGGGGTTCACATATGATTACACACGGGCTGGACAGAATAAAAACACGCCGTTAAGAACTTTATTTTTGCAGATATCTCAAGTTATTGAAATATGTTTGCAAAGTCTTTAGTGCATAAGATTTTCTTGCAGTGTTGCCGATATCTTACGATTGAATAAAACATTTTTACACATTATCAATTAAGATAAAACTTTTATTTATACCATAATGATTGCTTACTATATCACAGACATACTTAAAATAGAAAACTGTACCTTACAGTCGTTTGACGCCCGAACAAGGGAACTGAATATATGAAACTCATTTAATGCCTTAACAATGTATTATGTAACGATTGATCTGAAGTTGTTTCATTTTTTAGTCTCAAAATAAGATTCACAAATAGATGTATTTCATAAACAGTTTAATTTTTTATGAACGTGTTCAGACCAATGTCGACCGATTACTTTACTCATTTCATTCTTGGGGAGTAACATTCACGGTTTCACGCCTATTTCTTATCACTTTACACATATGCCGCTGGCAGCGTTTACCAAGCAATGGGAGACAACTGGAGGTTAATTATGGCAAGCGGTTCGACGCATAATCCCAAGAAACTAGGTTTCTCATGAGAACCTAGGTTTTCATGAGAACCTAGGTTCTCATTTGAAAACCTTACTTTACGCTTGAGAACCTAGGTTCTCATGAGAAACTATGTTTTTCATGAGAACTAGGGTTCTCATAGACACATAGAACTTAGGTTCTCATGAGAACCTAGGTTCTCATGAGAACCTAGGTTCTCATTTTGAGAACTTAAGTTTTTATTTGGTATCCTAGGTTTTTACAAGAACCTAGGTTCTCATTTGAAAACCTAGGTTCTCATGAGAAACCTAGTTTCTTGGGATCATGCGTCGAACCGCTTGCCATATAAGTGCATAAATCGATTCCATTTTTTGCGCAATCGTGAACCGTTTTTAATACAGTCACAATGAGTTCATAAACACCTCGTTAAGATTTAACACGTTTATGGACATGCTTCATGCTAGAACAACCATGTTTTAATCATCGAACAGACTTGGTTTGGATGTCAGCATGTCAGCAGGATTGCAATCAATTATATTAATATATCACACGATAACACACTTGTAATTTCGGCAGCTACCCACATCAATCACCGATATATCAAAGTTTTGGTGTAAACGGGTATAATCAAATAAAAAACTGGGTATAATCAAATAAAAAACTTTGTTTGCGGATATATGAACTATAGAACGACTCAAACGCTATATATTTGAAATATACAAACACCTCTTTGTATCTTGAGATTCTTGAAGTGCATACACAGTCATACATTGATTTTTTGTTTCACCGTTTACTTAATATATACAGTAAAAATACCCATAATCACAACATTTATAATTAAAGTTTGTTAAGTTCTTCCACTACACTTTTTTTTGCTCTTCAAAATATTAATTTTGTGGTTAACAATGATAGTAAATATGAATAAAAGGAATCTTATACAGCAACACGATTTTATTGCTTATAAAACAGATTTTATTGCTTATAAAACAATTTACAATAATAAGCACAGCAGTTTATTGGTTTATAATGGCATCATGGTAATATTAAGAAATTTGATTTGAAATATATATATGATGCTATTGAAAATGTCAAAATAAGCACACTCACATAAAATAGTGTAATTTATTTACATGTTTCTTTTTGCTGCATGTCATCAAAGAGTGAACAGCATGTGTTTCTATTGTCTGGATTGAACACAATAATTGAAAGAAAACTCCCCAACATATGTTACAGAAGGGGTGTCTTAAAAGCATAAAATAAAATAATAAGAAGTCAAAATCAGAATCCTGTTAATAAAAATATAGACAAAACTTGCATAACTAAAATTAAAACCTGCAACCCGCACACAGAGTTGAGATCAGCAAAAATAGTTTGAATTAACTAGATTTCTAGTACCATATAACTAATCTATGCCAAAAAGGAGGGGAGGTACCAAAACACTGCAAGCGTCAACAACATATTATCAGTACAAATCTTTAAATGAAACTATCGCTATGTAGTTGGTTTTTTAAATACTATTTTATTAGCCTAATTATATTTGCAGATGTTGATTTAGCGTGCAAAAGACTCAATATCGGAACCTTACGCCAAATCATTGTAAAATGAATGTTTGAACTCTATCTTTAAAATACCCAGGAATGAGTAAACTCCAAAACTACTTGTCGCCAAATAATGTATTCCAGTGATCAAGCGTACATTGACAGATTATTTACAAATCAATAATATATAATAAGTCTCGTATTAAATGTATGTACAACTAAAACCTGTTATATGTTAAAACCAATGGTAACGATATTGATAACAATTAACAATAGAAAATTCAATCCTCACTCCGTGTAGGCACTGCATCAGTTTTGTCTTCATTTCCTACATCAGTGTCGGTCTTTGCTTCAACCTGTTCGATGTTCTCTTTTTTTGCTTCATCAGCTGATGTGATATCGTCGACATTTTCGTCTTCCACACTTTCGTCTGTCCTCTCCTCTGAGAAAATTTAATAATTTTCATAATTCTTGGTGGTGAATACATTTGTAGTATCATATTTATGTGAATTTGCTCAACGTTATATACTGTGGCTTGTATACATGTACATCTACTAAACACACAACAGAAACTTTATTTTATAAAATTGCCTTACAAATATTGAAATTACATTCCGGGCAAATCTCAAAATTGAGCTTTTACCTCTAAATATGATTTTAACATTAAAGCAAGGTACGCGGATTTTTACTGTCTCCGGAAGATTATTATTGTCGGCACGTTACCTTAAAATAGCATGAACAATCATGAAATGTACAGTCCGTAAAAACTTGATATGAAGGACTTAAGCGTGCATCCTGAATCGCGACATCAACATCGAGCTGACCGTAATAGTTCTGGACAAAAATAAGTTCAAATTTCAAAACGTGTATGGTACAAACTATTTTAAAATGCTCACAGTTGATAAAGTTTATGGCAAACATATATGTATGCTTAATTCTATTTTTAGAATTCATGCTAAAATGTTTCAATACTCTAAGTATTTACGGTAATATATATTATAAATAAACTTCAGTTTTAACGGGTTTTCGGTTCACAATACTTGCAAGGCTTTTATAGTGATTAATCATAACAATAGCTTTACATGTGGTTGTCGTTAACGTAGCAAAGTTATACTTAAATATGTTCACAATTTCAGTAATTAAGGTATAAACTCAAGTGTTGAAAGGACAACGGATCACAATAACTGCAAAGGATGAAAAATTGCGCAAGTACCTTTCTTGGCTGGAACTCCGCTCTTGTCCGACATGAGTGGTTTAGCTGCCACTCGGTCTGGATCTAAATACAACAAAGAAACCGAGATACATTCGTATAATGAAGCTCATATCCATGTGTGGGCACTAACATAATCAGCAGGGTCAGCACCAATTCTTATGAGGCTTATATCTGAGTGCTGACCATAAGCAAATACAATTTATATGCATTGAAGTAGCACATTCAAGACCTGTCACTTATTGGGATATATTATAATAAAATTTAAATTTTACTTGCACTCTTTTGAAATAACAGGTTTGTGATAAACTGTATTTAACATGTAGTTGAAACCATTTGAAATATATAATGATGATATTGGTATTTATGATACTAGTAACCGGTATCATAGTATACAATGAGAGACATTTCCCAATGCATGCAATAATAGGCCATAAGTGTCCATCATATTTAAAGTAGAATGTTTGTTACAAATATGACTTATGACCCGCACCGCATTGACAGCTCGTGCGAAGGTCAAATAATGTTCATGATTGTGTGTAACAATGAAAAAGTGTATTTCATTTCATTGTGATGAAATACTTCAGGTCAATTGTGTAAGCAGTGTTTAAGAAGTACGCTCCACAAACTTACAAGAGTGTAAGCATGTTGATGGATTGACCAAAAAATCGACCAACATAATTGCTCCGATAAACCTCCTCTCAGACTACGCTTGCGGGGATATAATAATATGATATAAAATATTGCTGCAGTGATGTTTATGTTTAAAATTGCAGTGGCATGGCGAACCATGCATGTTTCAATATGCAAATATGCGGATACGCCTAGCGAACGGGAGGTCTACCCAATGGAAGCATGCTTCAGATTCATCCACAAGACATCAATTTCTGGTTCTACCCAGTTCTGGTTCTACGCAGGACATTAAAGTGTAAATACGCTAAGGCTTTTGATGCATTGAAACTTTGGTAAGTATTTTTAACTAAACAAATTGCAATGCACAAACAACTTAATACATTTAAATATGTAATTATTTATTCATGGGTTTAAATATAGACAGCACATATACATAAAATTGAGTCAAAACTATTTAAAAGTATGTTTAACAAACTAACAATAAAAAAACTCCCACCACTGCCTTAAATCTATGTTCATATCAAAATTAACTATACAAACCTCAATAAATTATTATACCACAATTAAGCCTAGTTTTGCAAACCAGATAATCTGGAATTCAAAATAACTGCCTATTCTGTTCTCGTATTATTTTTTTCTGTTTTTATCATAGGTCACAAAACTACATGTACTTAATGTATATGGACAATCAATAGGATCTTGATATAAATAATTACTTGATGAGGTGAGTGGTATTCTAAAATAAGTCAATTTAAGCATATTTCATTGATTTAAATATTAACAGTAACACCAACGAAACACTTTGTATGTTAACCCTTTCAGTGCAGGAACCGAATTTTAAAGGCCTTTGCAAACATTTTGGATCCAGAGACGCCACAGAACGTGGCGTCTCATCAGGATCCAAACTGTTTGCTATTCTGATAGTGTTCTTTGAAAAAAATCGAAGAAAATGCTAATTTTAGAAATTCAGCAGAAGACATTTTAGCAGAAGACAAATTTCCCAGCATGCAAAGGGTTAACTTGTTGACTACTGGTAATCCAAAAAACATGTGACCTACCCGTGACCTTGTAACTGACACCCATCTCGACTTGTTTGGGTTGTTGGCCAGGCGTAAACTTCTGCTTACCGTCAACTTGAAAGACATATACAGGGTCATGATACTGGCACGTAGTGCCAAGTAGAAACTATATATACTCAGTGGTAATATTGCCACTTGGCGGAGACAAGAACCGACATAATTGAGTTATAAATAGCCGCGAAACGTGCCAATGATAAACACTGCAAAAGCCCTCGTTTGCAGCACTAGAACTCAATGTATTAGGCACTTAAATGAAGTAAAACCGGTCGTTGAATACTGCAACTATATAAATTAGTTGTCTACCCTTATTATCATGTAAAGCAATATATCTTGAATTAGACTAATTGCAACAGAAACGGAAAACAAATCGTGCGAACTAAACAAACCCTGATCATTATAGAAAATATAACGCTTCACCAATATCAATATTTAAAATCTGTAACAATAAAAGCCCGTCAAATAATTTGACTTATGCCTTAAAGGAGTTTGCTTTTCTGAAAAAAGCCTTCATAAGGTATTGTTGACACTAAAGGTCCTGCCGTAAATCGTTGTGATACAGTAACTGTTACTTGAACACATATAATTGACATCCAATAACATTCAATGTGAGATTGTTTCATCTTTTATCATATACTTTTACGTCAATTAAAATGGTACATTATTTTGTAACATAAGTCTGAATGCACTGCAACAAGTAAAGAGTTTGGAATTTTATTTCGTAACCAGTGCCATATAAATTTAGTTCGTGAATTTAAAACTGATATATCCTTATCACATTTATGATATTAAAATGAATTATCGCTTGCATACACCTGAAAGATTCCTATCCTATCATAACTCCGTGAAATATCACTAAAATTACAAGTAGGCACTTTGTTTTAAAAGGCTAATACCTATTCTTGGACAAGAATATTATACAAATATTTAAATCAGAAATTTAAAGAAGCAAAGAAAATGTGAGAAAATCGTGAAATTAAAGGTAGTTCACAAGCAATCGTTCTTCGATTTCTTACGTTTGTGCCGACTTGAGCTACGGCCAGGTCGGCGGTGGGGGCTGTGACTGTTGTAGCAATAGGTGGCAGCCACAAGGATCAGGAAGGATAAAGCCAGTCCGGTCCCCACTAGAATTCCCGCTATAAGCACGTTCCTCTCCCGCGACACTCTTTCCTCTCCGTGGTGATAACCTAGCAACGCACATTTAATATATATTTGAATAATCATGAAAACTTAACATTTCATTGGAAGATATATTTCAACGAAGGAAGTGCAATCATTAGACAACTTATTGTTGTTTGATACATATTTTGTGTTGCAAAGTATTAATTTTCATTTCCAAAGTATTGTCTGGGACATATCTTAAAACCAATGAAGTTGTCAATTTCAAAATCATATGTAGAAAGATTTCAAAGTGGGACATCGCAATTCAAAAAAGCAAACCATTTCTGTCATATTTTAGAGTACGCGCCATTTGTTATTTGTAATGTTTAAATATGGTCCGACGAATATGTTGAAAACTGTCAGAGCTATGAACATGGCTCTTCATATGTACATTGAACCCTTTGCATGCTGGGAAATTTGTCGTCTGCTAAAATGTCGTCTGCTAAATTTCTAAAATTAGCATTTTCTTCGATTTTTTTTCAAAGAATACTATCTGAATAGCAAACAGTTTGGATCCTGATGAGACGCCACAAAACGTGGCGTCTCATCAGGATCAAAACTGTTTGCAAAGGCCTTCAAAATTCGGTTCCCGCACTGAAAGAGTTAAACCCATTTTGGTGAAAGTGAGAGCTCAAAATCTATTAATCTTGACTTGATAGTTTTAAATTATTGCCCTTTGTTAATGTCCCTTTTTGAGGCATATCTCTTAAATTTCAAGTGATATCAACTTACAGCTTCATAAGTAGATAAATATTGATTATTGTTAGTTCAAAGTATAATAGGCATTACTAATGTTTTCATATTTCAGACTTATACCGTTTAGTATTTGTTCATGATCTATTTATTCTCGGGACATGTTTTAAAACATGAGAGTATCAACTTGAAACATCAAAGGCAGATATACCTGATCGCAAGTGAATTGTTCAAGAACCAATACTCATTATTTAAAAAAATTCCCAGTAATGTGATTTCTTAATTTGCATGCTAAAGCATTGTCCGCGTCATGTCTCGAAATTCATAAAAGATAACGACTTGAAACTGCATTGGTGGGAAGCTCTCATGTTTGAGAAGTCTGGTGCCTAAGGTGCATAACTGTTGCTTTTATGTTTGAAAGTGAAACTGCCCTTATCATTTGGTGTGTTTAGTTAATGTCCGGGCCAAATTTCAACTAAAACTTTGTTACAAACGTGACGTATACCACCATGTGCCGCATTGACACAGGCTATTTTGCATGCTGTCTTCACAAAACAAGATAATCTAATTTATGGCGATTTTTAAGAATTATTATGCCATTATCATTTATAGCCATTTTGACCTTTGAACTCTTGAATTCTTTCACATGACACGCCGTCAAATGACTGTGAACAAAATTAATGTACAGATTCATTTTACAATCTCACAATGAGTGACATAGTTATGGCCCGGACAAGATCATTTATTGCCATTTTCGACCTTTGAACTCGAAGTGTGACCTTAACCTTGGAGATATCAACGTAATTCTTTCGCGCGACACACCGTTCAATGATGGTGCACATATGTGCCAAAAGATTTTTGAATCTCACAATGAACGACATAGTTATGGCCCAGACAAACTAATGTATGGCCATTTTTTACCTTTGAACTCAAAGTGTGACCTTGACCTTGGATATATTGACGTAATTCTTTCGCACAACACACCGTCCAATGAGTGTGAACAAATGTGCCAAATGATTTAGAAATCTCACAATGAACGACATAGTTATGGCCCAGACAAGCTCATTTATGGCCATTTATGACCTTTCAACTTAAAGTGTGACCTTGATCTTGGAGTTATTGACGTAATTCTTTCGCGGGACACACCGTCCAATGATGGTAAACAAATGTGACAAATGATTTTAAAATCTCACGATGAATGACATAGTTATGGCCCGGACAAGCTGATTTATGGCCATTTTTGATCTTTGAACTCAAAGTGTGACCTTGACTTTGGAGATATCGACGTAATTCTGTTGCGTGACACACCGTCCAATGATGGTGAACAAATTTGCCAAATGATTTTAAAACCTCACAATTAATGACAAAGTGATGGCCCGGACAAGCATTTGACCTTTGAACTCCAAGTGTGACCTTGACCTTGGAGAAATTGACGTACTTTTTTCACACGACACGCCGTCCCATGATGGTGAACAAATGTACCAAGTTGTTTTACGATCTAACATTAAAAGACATTGTTATGGTCTGGACAAGCTTTCGGTTTAAAACACACTAAGTGACCCCGTGACCTAGTTTTTGACACGGCATGACCCATATTCAAACCTGACCTAGACATTATCTAGATACAACTTGTGACCAAGTTTAGTGAAGATCGGATGAAATTTCGTGATAGACCGACAGACCGACCGACAGACCCACAAAGTGACTCCTATATAGCCCCCATTACCAATTGGGGTATAAATACGACGTACCCATATGAAACTGTATAGCTCACATTAAGGGACTTAAATTGCATAAAAATATAACTCTTGTTTTCATTACTACATGGTTATTTCCCCTTTCTATTGATCATGCTTTTTCGAAGGCTTTACTCCTGTGTTCACACAATAGATATACTTCACACATATCACTTCTAAATCTGTGAAGAACTAGAACATGTCGCGTTATGCTTGCAGCTGCCCGTTTTCCTACTCAAAACTACACAAATGCATACAGCACAACTCTTCAGTTCCAGGCATTCAAATGCTATGTAGTTGTCTAAAGTGCAATAAATAGAGTAGATTCAAGTATAAACACAGTGATACATCAAATGTATCAGCATGGGAGAAACTGTATTTATGTCAATCGCCAGACCGCCTGAAAAACATGTCTTGAAACACACAAAACCGAACACGCAACACATTTTTTAAAAGAAAACAACTGGATCCATCGCCTTGGTATTGTCAGTGCAATCCATGGTGGTTCCAATAGTTTTTGGGCCAAGAAATTCATTATTTTTTTAACAAATTATATGATTTAACAACTGATTAAAATTGAATCATGGGTCTAAAACGGTAATGCTTTGTCATAAAGTTAGTCTCATACCATCAACCTTGCTAATTGCCTCATCGAAGGTCAGACTAACAACTTTTCCCTTCGGCCCGCACTTATTGTAAACGTTCAACTTGAACTTGTAGTTGGGGTAGTTCTTGTTGAACCTGTATCCCGTCGCGTGGATCAACTCTACGTCGACAGTGACGTCATCAATGCACAAGGGCTCGTTCGGGAAATGGCTTCCTTTCCGGTAGGTCTACATGGCATGGAGAAATAATATTTGCTTTATATGAGTAATACTTTCGTTTTTTAATCATGTCTTTCAAATAAAAATGAACATCTTTTTATGAACGGTTAGGTGATTGCCATCAGATTTTCATTTTCTCTATGTTTTTTCATCACATATTAATGCTGGCATAACCCGTTAAAAAACTACATAATATTCACATAGGCATTTTCATTAACTGCTAAAGTATTTTTTATTTATCTTTAATCTTGAATACTTGAATAATTTTCTTATTTAGTTATTGTTCTGCTTCACTTTAATAAAAACTTATTCGATTTGACATTAACATTTCAGTACATAAAAACGCAAGTAGTTATAAGGACTACCATAGTGTTATGGTTTGCGTTAGCCGTTTCTGAATGTCAACTTGTTCTCTCAAAGACAGAAACTTTAAAGCTCGGAAATAACATGGAAATACTCTTTGATTGCACGTCTCCATATCTAACAGTTAACTGACTTAAACCTACTATTGAACTAACACATGCTATATTTTATTTTGTAAATATCCTTTTCCAGACTCAATAAATACATTTATGAAAAAGGGAAACTAAATCATCACCATTTTGCCAACGGTTAAGGTCACTTTGTCGTCCCGTATCTCCGAATAATGATCGAATATGTAGCAGGTGCCCTGACACTCGCCAGTGTTGTCCGAGGTGAACTTGAACGTACACGTGTCGTTTGTGTCCAGGACACCTTTACTGATCACGCGGTAATCCTCTTCTAGTGTCAGTTTGAACGTGGCTCCACATTTAGCTTTGGCGTCAAATTCGGTCGCTAAAACATAAAGCTTCTCAGTACACATTGTGTTTGGTTAGACGTCGGACCAACATATTGAACTGAGGATAGATGTTTTAACTTTCAGACGTCCAACTAAACTACAACGTAATTCCAATGATTTTCGACATCATTGAAACAATTGTTTATTTTGTCACTGCGTCGTAGAACAAAATGTGTTTTTTCTTTCCGATAAGACACCCCGGTGCTGTTTTCATACATAACATATTACAGATCTACTATCAGTGCTCTTTTATTATTATGGATTTAGCATTTCTTATAGAGTAGCAGACTTGTGAAACACACTCGACCAGGACTCTAGACCAGAATGAGACATGCTTTGGTACTTTATCTGACAGACGATAAACATAGTTCATTTATTATTGTTTTCGCATCGCATGTATAACTGAAGCTTTTATATATTTAGAATTGAATTTAAAACACACAGACACACACTCACAACAAATTAAAGTTAGTCTGGTAATAAATCTCTGAGATTGAAGACTTGACTTACGCATGCAGTGGACCTCTGACACCAACAAGATGACCAGACACAGCGCTTCCCGCAGCATCGTGACAGCTAGAGTCCTGGATCTGAAATGGTGCTTCTTTGCAATTAATCAGAAAATAAAAACATCCCTCAACAAAGTCAGTCATTATACATTTAGTCACGAAAACGCACTTAAAATATAGTTCATATGGGGTTATGAGAAATATTTTGATTATGAGAAAGCTTTTTTTTTTCAATAAAGTAATAAATGTTTTTCTTTAAAATACGAAAATATACCATGCGCGGACAAATTGCAACATCCTTGGTCAAAAGCCGAATCGCGATCGATACCTCGGCGAGACATCGTGTTCCTTCATAAAATCAAAGACAGCTAATGATGAAAACCAATACTTTTCTCTGCCTATGAGGGAACATCTTAGAATTGTTGCATTGCTTATACAGCACCGACGAATCAACAACTATGCATGGAAAACAGGCTGTTTTCTATGTATGATAAGCGTGTAGTAAAATTTTATTTGTCCAATATAATATTAGGTAAAGAGTATATCACAATTGAATGCGGTTATCAATTTACTTGAATGTGTCCTTGCAATTTACACAATTAACGAAATTATATAAAAATATTAAGAGGCGAAACATTTCGTAATATTTAGCAAGTTGATAAAAACAATTAACCCTTAAACGTGACCAGTTTCACGGCAAAGCGATAGCTTTAAACAGCTTGTAGAGGGCAATTATACATAACTATAATTCCACAAAGTGCAACACTTTTGCCTGGAAGAAGGCAAACAAAAGACAAAATAAATCACATCAGAAGCAACATCTTAAAAACATGTTCGGTATAAAGTTAAGATGTTGATTTTGACCAAAGTTGCACAATTCATGCCATCGTGTGTATAATGTCACAAGTTGCTGTGGAAGTGACTTTAATATGACCATATTCAATATGCAGGGACGTTTTGGGATCTATTTACCATGGTGTCTGGAGACGCGTTACATACAAATTATCGATGTCAATTAGAGGTAATGCCCTGAATGTCTTCTGATCGGTTATACAGCATATACATGTATACGGTATACAGCTGTAAGTGATTTTCGATTTGCCAAGTTCCAAAACTTGCAGCAATATAATACTATATTCCAGGTCTTGCATATATTGTTTGCAAGTTGTAAATCTTGCATACATTAAGAATGGCATTTTAGTTTTTTAATGTTTTAATCATGTTGTAATAAAAGTAACACAAGCTTCATTACTTTATAGTTTTATATGTTGATTCACTATATTCGAAATATTGCATTCAGTTAATCGGAAAAAACTAAATCGTTTTACACGTAAAAACCGAGCTAACTATATAGCGGCGTCCCAGATAATCCTGAGACACAGCTTCATCTGGAGTGACACTTAAAGCAATCAAATAAAGACCGATTTACCGATGAATGGCTCAAAGAGATTAGCGACCACAATTTATAAAGGTCTCACGTTTTCAAATGGGTTGAGAATTATGTTTCTGTACATTTTTTATGCATTAATCGTCGCTGAATCGCACTACATTTCCCGATTTTAAAAATAATGCGATATATGCTGAAAAACATATAAAATCGAATCACTCTGTAAAATTAACCATGAAATTTCAAAACATCCAGTCCGGAGCGCCACCTCGGAAGTTGCATTGGCTCATTTATTAATGTATCTCAAAAAAGGGATGGCGCTCGTGATTAACGACCGTGATCTACTTTTTCATGAGCGTTTATGAAGCGAGACATGTGGGTTAAGCAGCCGTTGAATAAATACTTCTTAAATAATACTCTTATTTAGAAAAATATATTAGAAATATTATAAAAGAAAGCCGGAATGGTGAAAACGTTTACCTACACGTTTGATGAAGAACGACACAAATATTGTTTGTAGCAATCACATACAATCAGTATGGAACGCAATATTGCTAAATGGCGCCCCTTAAACGAGCAGGTATATGGCAAGCGGTTCGACGCATCATCCCAAGAACCTAGGTTCTCAAAGACACATGAGAACCTAGGTTCTCATGAGAACCTAGGTTTTCAAATGAGAACCTATGTTCTTGTGAAAACCTAGGATACCAAACGAGAACTTAAGTTCTCAGAATGAGAACCTAGGTTCTTGTGAAAACCTAGGATACCAAACGAGAACTTAAGTTCTCAGAATGAGAACCTAGGTTCTCATGAGAACCTAAGTTCTATGTGTCTATGAGAACCTAGGTTCTCATGAAAAGCCTAGTTTCTCATGAGAACCTAGGTTCTCAAGCGTAAACCAAGTTTTCAAATGAGAACCTAGGTTCTCATGAGAAACCTGGTTTCTTGTGATTTCATAAACCTAGGTTCTCATGAGAACCTAGGTTCTCATGAGAAACCTAGTTTCTTGGGATTATGCGTCGAACCGCTTGCCATAATTAACCTCCAGTTGTCTCCCATTGCTTGGTACACGCTGGCGACATATGTGTAAAATGAATAGAAATAGGCGTGAAACCGTGAATGTTTCTCCCCAAGAGCATTTTCTGAACAATGTTTAGACAATGCTCAGTAATATTCTACGAAACTTATCTGTTGAATATTTGTGACAACAGGCATTAGCCGTCGGTGACCGCCTCTTGTTCATGTTTCCGTGCATGGGTGTTCTTGAGGAATGAAATTAGTAAAGTAATCGGTCGACATTGGTCTGAACACGTTAATAAAAAATTGAACTGTTTATGAAATACATCTTTAATAGTTAATATTATTTTGAGGCTAAAAATTCAGATCAATCGTTACATAATACATTGTTACAGCATTAAATGAGTTTCAAATATTCAGTTCCCGTGTTCGGGCCTCAAACGACTGTACGGTACAGTTTTCTATTTTAAGTATGTCTGTGACCTACATGTAGGAAGCAATCATTATGGTATAATATATAATATAGTATATATATATATATATATATATATATATATATATATATATATATATATATATATATATATATATATATATATATATATAATGGAAGATAATCTGTGTATAATGCATTTGTATCTGTATATTTTATCTATATAGAAGAAAATTATATCTTTATATATTAATGCTTAATCTGTATATATACAAATTCTGTATTTATATATTGTTATTATGCATATATATTATGGTTACATGCATTCATGCACAGTCTGATTGACGTTATATCACAAGTTTCAGTAGTATAAGACAGTTATTATATACACTTGGATACTTTTCTTACGCATCACTTAATCATATCAATATAGCTATCTTATTTTTGAACGGATTGTGTTGAAATTTGGACCAAGAATAAATCAACACATATCTGATAATTCCTGAACATTTAATTGAAATTGAAAATCAACAAAATATCAAACTTAACGAATTAAAAAACGTCACTTCAAAAGTCAAATTCGCAAACTCGTACAACTTTAAATAATAACAATGTGAAAAGTAAAATGCTCAAACTTACACGTCTTCATAACTGACCGGCTTGCAACATGCCGATTGAGCCGTTGCGCTCCTGAATATTCAGTCGAGCCATATTGTATTTTTTAAATTAATGCTATGTTTTTCTTTTGTAAAAACTCACATAGAATGATGAAATTGAAATTAAATAAATAACATGTATATCGCGTTTTACTACACTTGGTGACTTTTCTAACGTAACACTTTTAAAACTTACATATCTCAGTGATAAGAAAATTTTTTATTTAAAATTGCACATGTGACCATTTGACTGCATTATGTGCAAGCTAACGATAAAATCATCCATCCGTGACGATCGGTCGCTTTAGCAAGTGGTGAAGGTAGCCGGTAAAAAGCAAAGTGCCCGATTGCGCTGCTGAATATTCATACGAGCTATATTGTTTTGTAAATTAATTTTATGTTTTCCTTATGTAAGAACCCACCTTAAATAACTTAATTGAATTAAAACTAGAATTATATCGCGAAATGATTTTATTGTGAGCTTGCATAGAATGTAGTCGAATGATCGCATGTAAAATTTTAAATCAATTTCTTTACTCATAACTGAGATATTCAAGTTTGAGAAGTGATGCGTTAGAAAAGTCCCCACGTGTATAGGCATAACTTGTTTATATAAAGGCAAAATACCTTTATATAAACATAAATCGTAATTATATAAACACATATCTTCTTTATATCGTCGCTGTCGTTCTCAAACCTCGTAGCTACAAAATGCCAACTTTTCAGGAGAGAGAAAAAACTGTCTCATTTTTTTATAACGATGTTTTAGAAATTGACATTCTGTAAAAATACCAAACAAATGAAGCTGCAAAATACAGTATAAGCCGTAGACACGTAAGTCATACTGATCAGTCATACTGACAGTCAGACGTGGTATCTACGATATTTTGTCCCCACCGTTTTTTTTGTTGAGGTACGACAATTCGTCCTGATAGGAAACCTCGTAGTTGCAAATAAAAAAAAATTATAAAAACGTTTTTGTCAAATTTGTCCAAACGACGTACCTATAGGTGAAATGGCGTCGCTACGACTTTTCGCCGGGGAAAAAGCCAACAATCATTCTACAACATTTCGTCACGTGGCTTTTTCAATGGCTCTGATTGGCGTAGAGCTACGAGATATAGCACAAAACACGCGCCAGACTTATATATATTCGGAAAAGACAAAAAAAAAATATTTTGAAAATTTTGGAGCTACGAGGTTTGAGAACGAAAGCGACGAAATGCTGATAAAATTTGAAAAATACTTTACAAATCTTAAATTGATTAATGTAAACATGTAATCTCAGCACGTTAAGATATATTTATAGTACAGAAAGATTTTAATGTTTTGTATGATCCTAAATAGTTGTTTTATTTAGATAATTACGTTATAACATAAATCCATACTAAGTTAAGATGCTGATGAACATCGAAATAAATTACATCAATACAAAACTTCGTAAGCAATATATATAATCTTAATGAATTAAAGATTAAATATACGAAGCTTGTATTACACACGGGAGAAAATTTGTTTTGCATTATTTCACAACAATGGATGTGGATATGATACTTGAGCGACTTGGAGTGGAAGAAGAGTTGATACGGCGCTTCAGACAGAAGAAGATAACAACGGACATCATATCACTTATGTCACAGTACGACTTTAATTCCTTGTGTGTAAATGACAAAACAACTATCATGCAATTGCGTGTTGAATGTATTTGTTACCGGAGTAATCCGTGGTAACATAATACTAATTTATGTTCACATAAAGTTCTTTTGCCTTCATATAAAGAAGTAATGCCTTTATTAAATGGAAGATTATATATCTATATATAATAAAATTATATCTTAATATATTAATGCTTTATCTGTATATATTCAAATAATGTATTTATATATTGTGATTATGCATATATATAATGGTTACAGGCATTCATATAAAGATCTTTTACCTTCATATAAAATGGTAATGTCTATATATAACGGAAGATTATATATCTATATAAAAGAAAATTATATCTGTATATATTAATGTTTTATCTGTTTATATTCAAAATATGTATTTATATATTGTTATTATGCATATATATAATTGTTACAGGCATTCATATAAAGATCTTTTGCCTTCATATAAAGAAGTAATGTCTTTATATAATGGAAGATTATCTGTATATAATACATTCGTATCTGTATATTTTTTACATTTTATCTATATATAAGAAAATTATATCTTTATATATTAATGCTTTATAAATATATATATATTTGAATTATGTATTTATATATTGTTATTATGCATATATATAATGGTTACATACATTCATGCACAGTCTGATTGACGTAATATCACAAGTTTCAGTATTATAAGACAGTCAAGGCGTTCCGTATGTTTTGCCTATCGCTGTAAGCATCAGAATGTTTTTCTTGGGCAGCATCCAAAGTATCAACAGAGAACAATGATATATATCGGCCTTGAATGCTTCTCTGTAATGTAAGCAATCGGCGAATTTAGAAAAGGCATGAGGAAATGACGTGACCCCTCATCTTTCTCTGAAATGTTCCATGTTTTTCAATCACGCTTACTGATTTATATTCAAACATAATGAGTTAATAGATTGATTAAATCTATTAACAGTTAGCTATTTGTCTGTATTTAATATTCGCTAAAATGTTTATGTGTTCAATATAAAATATACAGAACACCAGCTTGTGAAAATTTCAAGCTAAATTGCAAGTTATGGATTCTTGGCATTGTTAAGTTTTGTAAAGGTTGGTAATTAATTAATAGTCTGCCCCCTTATCTACAATCCTTTATTAGCCCCTTTGATGTGTAAATATTGCTTTCTTCACAATGTGTTTTACGTTAAATGTGATAACACGATATACTTATACGATACTGACACGATAAAAAAGACCAGCTGTTATATTGCGTAAAGATGTGTTGATCTGACCATCCTTGAGTCGCGTTCTGAGAAAACTGGGCATAATGCGTGTGCGTAAATTGTCATTCCAGATTAGCCTGTGCAGTTCGCACAGGCTTATCAGGGACGACACTTTCCGCTTTTATGACATTTTTCGTTCAAATGAAGTTTCTTCTTAGCAAAAAACAAATTTAAGCGTAAAGTGTCGTCCCTGATTAGCCTGTGCGGACTGCATATGCTAATCTGGGACGACACTTTACACACATGCATTATGTCCAGTTTTCTCAGAAAAGGACTCCATTGAAGCATTGTGTGCTAGTTTATAATTCAATTAAACAAAAACGCATAGGTTTCCATAACAACATGGCACACTTTTCCAAACATATAAAGAATTTCTTCGTGCCATGCGTGAACATCTGATATCATGTAAACGATTACTCTATCCTCTTGCAAAATTTACCATGTACCATTCCAAGATGGGTCATATCACTTTTTTAGAAATGCATGTGATTTGAATGCAGGCTGTCCTGTAGATCAGAAAAGAAATTGAATCTCTGTCACAAACCGAACTATTTATAATAAGTATTGGCGCATACATCTTCGACAGCCGACTGCCGAGCCTCCTGATACAGGACCCAGAGTGCTAGGGACTGTGGATCACTACCTGGCACCAAAGAGCGAGTGATGGGGTTCAGAGGACTGAGCCTTTCGTCAGCAGACGCGGCAACAGACAAAGTGGCGCTATCTCGCAATTACTTCAAGCAGCAAACGATTGAGAACGACAGAGTAAAGGGAGATTATTACACCGAAATGTTCGCCTTTCAGGTAAGCATCCAATAAAATGTAATAAAATGCTTACGACATACGTATAATAATAGAAATAAACATAACTACAACAGACGCAACTGTCTTAGATTTATAAGAGCGTTTTTTAAGAAAATGATATGTTCTATTGAGTACAATTTCGATTAGTCCTCGAAAGGATTAAGTGTATCTTACCTTCTGCAATATTTAACCCGATAATAATGCAACAATTAATGTTTTCACCATAACGATAATTTAATTAAAAAAACGCTTAACATCTGTAGCACACAATTGTATATCTCAGATAATTGGTATGTAAGTGTTTCTTTATAATGATTTCACATTGATCTATTAAACCTTTACCTCATGTGGGAAAGGAAACAACTTATTGTAAGAATCGCATAAGAGAAGTGAAACAATAGACTAGCACAAGAGCGCGTATAACTATGCATCAACATGTTTTACTTTTACAAAAGTGTTTAATAAAAAAAAAATGGAAATATTTATATTTATTTGACGTTGGTAAGACACCATCGTATTAACGTACATGTGAATAAGATCTTGAACCTGTAATTCATCTAATACAAGATCATGTATCTGATATTGATTACATACCATAACTGGAGTCTGGTATTAATTGCACGAACGGTCTCGAATCTGGTATTTATTGCATGAAAGATCTCGAATCTGGTATTAATTGCATGAAAGATCTCAAATCTGGTATTAATTGAATGAAAGATTGCTTATCTGGTATTACTTTAATGAAATATATTGAACTGGAAATTAATTGCATTAACGTTCTGGTGTTAATTGCTTGCACAAATTGGAATGTGGCTCCGATTGCATGCAAGGTAATGTATATGGTTTAAATTGCATACAAAATATAGAATCCGGAATGTATTGCTTGAAAGAGCTGTAATTTTGTCCTAAACCAACGCATTATCTGAAATCTAGTATCCACATGCAATAGCTGTAATCTGGTGCATACTGCATGCAAGTTATGGATTAGTTCTGGCTACCATAACTTTAAATGTCGCTTTTTTATGATTTTTGACTGGCGCGACTTAATAGTTATGGACCAACCCCATTAGGAAAGTCAACCAGAAATTCCCGAAAAGTTGACAGTTAACAAAGACCGGTCCAAAACAGCTTTTAAATGCAGTAATTGGCCCAAATCAACCACTTGATCAGAAAGATTGACATTGTTCACATTTAACTGATATATTCTTTCACAAAATACTATCTTAAACATTTAAAATTTATCTACTCTGCTTTTACATATCAAGAAAAACAGCGATGTGACAGACTTACTTGAAATGCGAATCTCCCGAGATTTCACGGTCATATGACGTTATTTCTATTTTTAGTAACATACCATGTGCTCAAGTGTTTTCAAATTCAGAATGACATTTACCGGTATTTTAGATTATTCTGGCTTGTTTTGTAAACAAATTGTAGTGTAAATACAAACTCAAAGTAATTATTATTTAAAACTACCTGATTCACACTGAAATCAGTCTTATAATCCACCTGACGTATGTTGTTTATCACAAATAATAGATTTCAGAAAACGAAAATAATGTTTACAATTTCAGCAAAAAATGCAATCGTGATACATCGGCTATCTCGGATTCCTCCGTAAGATAGGCCTCGTGGCTAACGGTCGCCATATTGCCTTGTATTACTACTTTACTACCCAAAAGGTTGTCAGTCTATTGTTATGAGGCTGTATACGATGCGCGTTGAACTAGCGCCAAACTTTTTACCGAAACTTTGATATTAATAGCACTATTACCGTTCATTTGTGTTGCATTTTGACCTATTATCCAAGTGATTTACTTTTCCATTATTATTTAATCACCCTATCATCCAATTTTTAAGATGAAATTACGGTGTTTACAAAACCAACCAAACCGAAAGTGAAACTGGATGCATTACGTTTCGCGATGTAAACATTAAATATTTGTTCAGTTTGAGGAAGCGAATCGATAATAGACGTTGGAATATGTATGCAATACAGACTATCATTGCCGATTGTAGTACTGGCTAAAAAATACCTTTTATGACAGGTCATGTATAGAACGTTAATCAAATAGTGACCATAGGGACCGTTAAGTAAAAATATTCTATTATACTACATACATATACGTATAATTATATGTATATAGTATAATAGAGTATTTTTTACCTAACGATCCCTGTGATAGTGACCATAAATCGCTATAAATGTCTGGGTTGTTCATTAATATAATTAATGCACGTTTCTGATCTAATTGCCTGTATCTAGTTGTAATTACCATGATATTGATAAAATTAAAACGTTTTTTTCATAAATTAACATGACATGTTTTATTTTTATCATTTAGGGAATATATAATTGTATCATTATCATCATTAAATATTCTGAAAATGATCTAAATTATCATGATTACTTTAAAGTAGAATTTTTAAATTTTACTCATTATTTTTAATGAATTTGCACATTTGCTTGATTCAAAATAAAATGTATTAATAAGGGTTTCAGTTGTTAGTTTTAACCCATTTTAGTTCGATTAAATTTAAAGTACTAACTACGTACATGTATGTGAAATGCTCTTGAGTTCGTTTCCTGGGCCTAGAACCAGTACTTGGGTGTCTCTTGGAGATTTCTTAAGAATGCTCCCACACTGGGGATCAAACCAGTGACCTCCAGATCATTAGGTGGACACCACATCCATTACACATCAGCGACCTTTAATTAGTAAATTACTTTAGTATTGCAGCATTATATAATGTAATGTTGCTACATATTTTTGGAAAATGATTAATGTGCAGTACTAAATAAATCTAAATGCATACCATTTTAATTGTGTATATTGTGTGATTATTAGTTACAAATTCCCTTTTTACAGGTATACTGGATTATGAAAGACTGATAAACATGAAATTGACAACTCATCTCCCCAACGATATTTGTGTGGCTCATTCTCAGAACAAACCCATAGTCAGTGAGAAAACTACAGTGTAAAAAGATTGTGACAATTATGGCTGACCAAGCAAATGTTATCATTTAAAATAAAGAAAACTTCCAGTTCAATATACATTTTATACCAATTATGACATTGGCCAACACAGAAAATAATTATAAGGTTGATTTTCCCAAAATTGACTGTTACAATTGGATACTGTTTTAAGCTTCACTCTACTTTGTCTGAAAATAAACGTCCTAAATGATGTAATAGAAACATACATATTTAAATTTTAGTTTTACAAGGATAAATATATATATATATATATATGTATATATATATACATATATTTTAATATCTTTTTATCGATGGTCAATCAATTTAAGTTTAACTAATATATACATACACATTTTATACATGTGTATGCTTTGATTTTTTTCTATTGAAGCCAAATTAATATCCCATTAGATAGATAGATAATATCACAGCAGTATTCCTAGTTTGTCTGCAAGTACTGCAGAAATCATGGATTATTATTTTACTGAGTCAGCCTTAATCTTTATATTATAATTGTTAAGATTAAGATGTGCATTATACAATTGAGGATGCATCAAGATTAAAAAATGGTACATGTATAAATTAATAAAGAATCAATAACAATCAGAAACTGTGCATTTTTTTCAGTATTGTGTGAAAGGATTTGAAGTAATTATGTGTTTTTGAAATATGATTTATGTGAATTTGAATAAATATATAAAATTTCGTGATTTTCTCAGACAAAACTGTTAATTACATACTTAAGTATTCAGAATGTATTATTGTAATATTCGAATTTTTTAGTACAAAAAGCACTTTTCCTTGGCATTTGTATTTATATTAATTGCATATTTAATAATTCTGACAGCATTTATAAACTGTGTTCATGCAAGCATGAACACGGTTTCATTTTTTGAGTATTTAAACAAGAGGGCCATGATAACCCTGTATCGCTCCACTGCTGAAAAAAGGCTGAAACAAATTTCTCTGCATGTGCAAATACTTAGATATAGGCCCTATTTAAGCACATGTACACTTTTGTGACCTTCTAGGCTGGGTCAAATTTAACCCCAGGGGCATAATTTGAGCAAACTTTGTAGAGGACTACTATATCTCACTACATACAAAATGTGGTAGCCCTAGGTCCTAGAGTTTAGAACAAGAATATTTTTAAAGTTTTCACAAAATAAGCAAGATATAAGCGTATATAATGTTCAATTTTGTGACATGCGGGTCAGGATCAAATTTGACCCAAAGGGCATAATTTGAACAAACTTGGTAAAGGACTATAAGATGTTACTGCATACCAAATTTGGTAGCCATAGTCCAAAAGGTTTTCGACAAGAAGATTTTTAAAGATTTCACAAAATAGGCGCTTTAAAAGCGTTTATTCAATTTTGTGACCCCCCGGGGCAGGGTCAAAGTTGACCCCTGAGGCATTATTTGAACAAATTTGGTAGAGGTTTATTAGATGTCACTACATACCGAATTTGGTAGCCCTAGGCCCAATGGTTATGGACAACAAGATTTTTAAAGTTTTCACAAAATAGGCCCCATATAAGCGTATGTTCAGTTTTGTGACCCCGGGCAGGGTCAAATTTGACCCAAGGGGCATAATTTGAACAAACTTGGTAGAGAACTATAACATGTCACTACATACCAAATTTGGTAGCCCTATGCCTTATGGTTAAGGACAAGAAGAGTTTTAAAATTTTCACAAAATAGGCACTATATAAGCATATAATTGATTTTGTGGCCCCCGGGGCAGGGTCAAATTTGACCCTTGGGGCATAATTTGAACAAACTAAGTAGAGGACTATACAATGTCACTACATACCAAATTGTGTAGCCCTAGGCCTAATTGTTATGGACAAGATTTTTTTAAAAGTTATCACAAAATAGGCATTATATAAGCATATGTTCAATTTTGTGACCCCCGGGGCAGGGTCAAATTTGACCCTAGGGATTAAATTTGAACAAATTTGGTACAGGACTATTAGATGTCACTACATACCAAATTTGATAGCCCTAGGCCGGATTGTTATGGACAAGAAATTTTTTGAAGTTTTCACAAAATAGGCCTTATATAAGCATATGTTCAATTTTGTGACCCTCGGGGCAGGGTCAAACTTGACCCCAGGTGAATAATTTGAACAAACTTGGTAGAGGACTATAAGATGCCACTACATACCAAATTTGGTAGCCCTAGGCCCAATGGTTATTGACGAGAAGATTAGTAAAGTTTTCACAAAATATACCCTATATAAGCATATGTTCAATTTTGTGACCCCCGGGGCAGGTTCAAATTTGACCCCAGGGGTATAATTTGAACAAATTTGGTAGAGGACTATTAGATGTCTCTACATACCAAATTTGATAGCCCTAGGCCCAATGGTTATGGTCAGGAGATTTTGAAAGTTTTCACAAAATAGGCCTTATTTAAGCAAATTTTCAATTTTGTGACCCCCAGGGCAGAGTCAAATTTGACCCCAGGGGCATAATTTGATCAAATTTGAAAGAGGTTCACCCCAGGAACATTCCTAAGAAATTTCATCAGAATTGGACCAGTAGTTTAGGAGAAGATGTTTAAAGGAAAAGTTTATGCATGGATGCACGATGGACACAGGACATTTGGCCAGTGGAGCTAAAAATCAAATTAAACATTTAGTTTTGATGTAAAATCAGTTTTTATATGCAAGTGTCTATTTCACTTACAAATTTAAAGAGCATAATATTCATTATTTAAAAGAGTATTCCAAGCTTGATGTCATATTTCAACTTTGCATAGTGTAGTTAATTGAACATTGTATTGAACTGTATGGGCAGCTATATTTTTTAATTTATGTATGTTGCATTATACAAAATGCATTATTTCTACCACAAGTAGACCATATAAGGCCTACTGCTACTAAATAGGCACTGGTATGAATTTGACACTGTTTTTGATGCTCATACAAAACTTTAATTATTACTACACTTTAGTATATTAAATATTTTCAAGTTTTTGTTCAACCTTTTTTTGCAAAAGAAAAGAGTGTCTTAATGCATTTGAAAATATACTTAAAACAAACTAAAAATGCATTTTAACATACCTTTTTCCTGGTAAAGTGTATTTGGGATGATAAAAAATACACTTGAAGAGTATTAATGCTGGAAAAATGCTGGAAAAATGCAGAAAAAAATACATTTGTTTCTGTTAGAAGTGTTTTGTCTGCATTTTTAAATGTATTAAATGCACATCAAATGCAGATAAATACAATGCCAATACTGTTACATGTATTGTAATGGACATAAAATGCACTTGTTCTTGTAATTAAATGCTTTAGTGAATTGAAATAACCTTTTATAACGTTTTAACAATTAATAATACCTTTTTATATAAATTTTCTTTTGAAATGTGACACTTAAATGATTTTTGCACCACTAGTAAGAGATATAATTTGTGCTCATAATGCTTTATCATTACACTATATAATATCATTTGTTGTATGAAAATTACCCGTAAAATTCATGTGAAAGCTCAAGAGATCAATAGCAGCGTGCTATACCCTGCTCCTTTTTACATGACTTGATGGTATTTAGTCCCCAATTCTACATGGCTAAGGGAAAATTAATGTGCAGATTTGACAAATAAGTCTTAACTGGGATCCAATAGGCAGACTTTCATATTACTTGTGTTTAATTTAAATCATGATCTGAATTGCTCTTTGGCAAATCTTTGTTGGTCACAGTATTCAACTGAATTTTGTTCACTTTGTAGTGATTATATTTTCTATATTTATCAGACAACATCTTTCTTCAAAAGTTTAACATGATTGCTTGGTAAATTTAGAAACAAGATCAATGCATCATAACATAAAATGAAAAAATGAGTTGTAGTAAAAATGGCAGCAAAAAAGCACTAGATTATCTGCCTTAAATCTGAGACGCTATGTTGATGTATTGGAATTTTTCATAAATAATGTGTCCCATAGTTGTATAATTGTATAGTCGCATGCATGAGTGGTGTCAATGTCACAATACCAATTAAAGCCTTTAATTTACTAAAACAATTTGAAGTTTGATGTGTGTTTTATTCAAGATCTGTTATATATAATTATATATAAATATATATTGTTGAAAAGTTAACATGCAATAAGTTTACTGTAATTAAGTGACAAATAGTTTTACTGATTTGGTTGGATGCATATATGCAGATATACATGTATCATGGTTTGTGCAGAGGACAGTAGCAAAAACAAGAGCTGTCTCCGTAGGATGACATACGCCACCGATAAACGCTTTAAAAGAAGTTATGAGCATTTTTCAAAACCTAAACGCCAACCCTAAGTTCAAGGTCAAAGGGGTCAAAATTTTTGTGTGTGGAAGGCCTTGTCCATATACACATGCATACCAAATATGAATGTTACATCTGAAGCGACATAGAAGTTATGAGCATTTTTTCGAAACCTAAATGCAAAGTGTGACGGATAGACAGACGGACAGTGCGATCATTATATACCCTCCTTTGGGGGCATAAAAATGTGTTTCACATTGTTTTGGTAAATGAGTAATGTAGTTAAAAGAACAGAATCATGAATTATCAAGTTATTGATTATAAAGTGTTGCTGGCATATTTGATGCATTCATCTAGCTATAAAAAGGTCCCTGTTTTATCCCCACTGGCACCGAGTGAGGGTTCTCAAAATCTTTAAACAATATGAATAACTACATATAGGGTCGAGAGCCTTGTTGATATGGGGGCTAAACACCTGAAATCAAAGCGACCCAGGTTAAAGGTCCTGGCCAAATAAATAAACCAGAGGCCGCATGAGCCTCCTATACTCAGAACAAGTATTGTTTCTTCTCAGAAAACTGGCTTAAGTGTCTTACTAAGCTTTAGACTTTGAGTTTCAGTGCAATCTATCTAAAATAAATTGGTCAAATTAAATAATAATTTGTAAAAAATAAACATTCTGCACAAATTCAATTATTTACTTTACCTGTGTGCATGAATCATTTCAGTCTTGATGAGTTAGTGAACTATGTCAAAAGCACCATAGCTATGAAACACTTGTATTTTGAATATTGCAATGTTCCACAGAAATGATGCTGATGATAATTCTACACGATGATGAATTATTAGATATATTTCTTAATTCCATTTCCACTAACAATTCGCTTATTCCACTACCAGTTCAAATGCTTCGTACACAGTTGAAAATAACACTATTCCACTCAACAACCGTGACACATGTACTCAATTTTTCAACTTTTCGCAATTAAAATTGTCTGTTATTGTTGTTGTTGTACTTTTGAAAGTAGTTCTAAAGATGGCGACTATTAACCCAGAGATTGATTTATGAAATAAATCGTCTGCTGATCCAGAGTGCAAAAAATGTCAAGGTCGATCCGAAAGTATCCAAATGAAAACTCGTCACTTGATAAAGCGACAATGGCGTCGAAATTGTGAATTTCAGACTGATGAGAGTTATTAACATATACTGTAAGATGCATTTGAAACATTTGAACCTTAAAATAATCCCCGATGCAGTAATTTATATTCATTCACCAATATATGTAGAAATGTATCCAAGAAAATGAGCTCTCTTTGATTTATAGCGTGACATTAATATGTTAAGATTCTGGTTGACTTTCGATACGGGGTTGGCTTCAGCGTACAGGTTTGTCAATACTATATAAACTGTACGCTAAAGTTTCTTTAGCTAGTTATGGATAAATACATCGCCTTTAAGATCTGCGTGTCACATACTGGTATGTGATACAATAACGTTCGTCGCCACTCGTCGTGCATGTTTTGTAAGCATCGCCGAATAGAAATTACCCAGGCCAGTCCTCCAAATGACATTGGGAAAATATAACTGTAACGATTCTCCAGACGCCATTACAAATAACGCCCTAACGTATTATATGTTGTATGCATATGGCCTCGATACAGCTACAGCGGTTCATTTGTCCTCAAAGTGTACATAATAAACACACTTCAGCCTCAACAAGTTACTAAAATAACTTATAGAAATCTTGCTTCTTTAGCCGTGCATTTCACTTAATCATAATAGCTATAAGCGTTTGGAAAGATGTTAACACCCAACACAAGCGTTTCGAAATGTGTAAACACGTAACACAACACAAAGTAATTATACGAACATTCAGTGTTTTCGTAGTCCTCGGTACATGTGCATGTTTAAATAGTAGTACTTTTGAATTTATGTGGTCTATAAGAATAATGCAAAGAATCAATCGCTAGACTATGGATAAGCGATACAGCAGTAAAGAATGCATTTTCGCTTAGCCGCGCTGTGGGAAAACAAATCTTAACGCATGTGCGTAAAGTGCCGTCCAAAATTAGCCTGTGCAGTTAACATATGCTAAAAAGGGACAACACTTTCCGCGTAAACTTAACTTTTGCTATAATGAAAATACAAATAAAAGCGGAAAGTGTCGTCCTTGATTTATCTGTGTGGACTACACAGGCTTATCTGTACGTACGTGCATTACGCTTGGCTCATATAGCTTTTTGCAGAGACTTCATTCCGATTTGACACCAAACTACATACAGTCTGTAAACGAACAGCAACACACTGGAACAATATCATGTAAACATACTTTACTCACGTGCATTAATGCTCCACGTATTTTCTGATAACCGCTCTCCAAACTGTACTGTCTGAATTTAACTTACACACAGCTTAAAGGAAGTTAAAGCACATTGCTATGAATCACGAACACGCGGAACTGAAAGCAATACAATACAGCTCGAGGTCACAGTCTAAACGGATGAGTGTAGAAGCAATAACATCGTTCAGTACAGGAGCCTGAAATCGCGCTGTATTTGAAGTAACATAACGGCTGCAACGGCGGCCAACTTATTGATTTCCAGAAGAAAATCAGGATGCAATAATGCGTGAATTGAACATTTCGTGCGCAATCAAGATATTAAGTGAACACTCGATTAAATGTCAAATGAAAATAAAAAGCATCACGAAAACGCTACTTTTCTCTTTTTCTTCAGATGCAATCACTTACCCTTCAAGAAGCAAGTGTATGAATGATATATTTGGGTAAGTTTCTGAAAATACATGCTCTGAACAATACATTTGAGTCACGCTCTGAGAAAACTGGTCATAATGCATGTGCGTAAAGTGTCGTCCCAGATTAGCCTGTGCAGTCCGCA